>NC_034179.2:30751001-30878501 GCF_002021735.2 Oncorhynchus kisutch
CAAAGTTTATAATCAAACCTCAGGTACCCTAATACGTAAATAAATGATCAAATTTAAGACGGAGAATCGTTATTGTCTTTACCCGAGAAAAATAACAAAGAACGCGCTCTCATCCACACGCAAGAAAAACACTACGGCCAAAATGTGAGCCACCTAGAAAAACTACAAATTCTAGCTCATTTTTCCAAAGACAAGCCTGAAACGCTTTCTAAACACTGTTGACATCTAGTGGAAGCCCTAGGAACTGCAATCTGGGAGGATTTCACCTCATAATAAAAATGACAGCCATTGGAAACAGTGGTAGGCTGAACATTTTATTTGGGGGGGGGGGGGTTTGTCCTCGGGGTTTCGCCTGCCATATCAGTTCTGTTATACTCACAGATATTATTTTAACAGTTTTAGAAACTTTAGAGTGTTTTCTATCCAAATCTACCAATTATATGCATCCTAGCTTCTGGGCCTGAGTAACAGGTAGTTTACTTTGGGAACGCTTTTCATCCGGACGTCAAAATACTGCCCCCTAGCCTAAAGTTACTGTTAATTAGGACAAGAAGGGAAGAACCAGAGCCAGAGCAGACCTGGACAGAAACTCTCAAAAGAGACACACCATGAAGACAGTGACCACCACACCACTGGGGAAGGATCATCATGGCTACCAACTACAGCAGAGTGTACTGTAGACCATGTCTGTGTCTATTCCTATTGATCTTGGCTCTGGGGCTGCGACACCACGAGAAACAGGTACAGGTAGGTACCTGCCGTTACTGTCCTGCCAGCCAGAAGGCGATATTTAATTTAGCCGCTGCAGCAGCCGGCTCCCACCCATTAATTATGCAAACGCCAGGGCCCTTTAACAAGCTCCAGCTCGACTCTACACCTTGTGTGTGGCTTAAAATATAGGTTAAAGCTGAACAGCCAGCTACAAACATGTTTTTTTTATGACAGAGGCGAGCCGGTGAGGAGAGAGTCCACAGCAATTAGGGAAGGAGAGGCAGGGAAGCAGTGTGGGGTCGGACTCAGTCTCTGCTATGCTACTGTGGAGAATAGTACAGAACAGAACGGAGCAGAGCAGAACAGAGGCTGTATTAATAAAAATAATAATAATAATACAATCCCATATGTATTTGGGCAGTGATGAAAAACATTAGGCTCTTCATTAAATAGTTGCTGATAATGGGCCTCTGTACGCCTATGTAGATATTCCATAAAAAATCAGCCATTTCCAGCTACAATAGTAATTTACAACATTAACAATGTCTACACTGTATTTCTGATCAATTTGATGTTATTTTAATGGACTAAAAGTGTGCTTTTCTTTAAAAAACAAGGACATTTCTAAGTGACCCCAAACCTTTGAAAGGTGGCGTATATACACATTACACACACGTACACTCACACACAGACTTTACACTAATAATTTGCTGCTCCTACTCTGTTCTTCATTTTACTCTTGTTATTATCTATCTTGATGCCAAGTCCCTGGCTTCATGTACATTTCTACCTCAAATACCTCGTACCTTTGCACATTAATCTGGTACTGGTACTCCTTGTTAATAGTTTAATTATTGTGTATTTTACAATTGTACAGCCCCAAAACATCACTGCTCTAAAGGAGATCTGCATGGAGGAATGAGCCAAAATACCAGCAACAGTGTGTGAAAACCTTGTGAAGACTTACAGAAAACGTTTGACCTCTGTCATTGCCAACAAAGGGTATATAACAAAGTATTGAGATAAACTTTTGTTATTGACCAAATACTTATTTTCCACCATAATTTGCAAATGCCGGGTGGAGATTATAACAGAACATGGCCAAGATGTTCAAATGTTCATAAATGACCAGCATGGTTGAATAATAATAAGGCAGAACAGTTGAAACTGGAACAGCAGCATGGCCAGGTGGACTGGGGACAGCAAGGAGTCATCATGTCAGGTAGTCCTGGGGCATGGTCCTAGGGCTCAGGTCCTCCGAGAGAGAGAAAGAAAGAGAGAAGGAGAGAATTAGAGAACGCACACTTAGATTCACACAGGACACCGAATAGGACAGGAGAAGTACTCCAGATATAACAAACTGACCCTAGCCCCCCGACACATAAACTACTGCAGCATAAATACTGGAGGCTGAGACAGGAGGGGTCAGGAGACACTGTGGCCTCATCCGAGGACACCCCCGGACAGGGCCAAACAGGAAGGATATAACCCCACCCACTTTGCCAAAGCACAGCCCCCACACCACTAGAGGGATAACTTCAACCACCAACTTACCATCCTGAGACAAGGCTGAGTATAGCCCACAAAGATCTCCGCCATGGCACAACACAAGGGGGGGCGCCAACCCAGACAGGATGACCACGCTATCCCTCTGGCTGTTTTGGGTTCTGATTATGCTTTTTCCGTTAAGTTTTTAAGAAATCTGACACAGTGGTTGTATTAAGGAGAAGTTTATCTTTAATTCTGTGAATAACACTTTTATCAATGTTTATTATGAGTATTTCTGCTAAAATCACTGGATGTTTTGGAATCAAAACATTACTGCACGTAAGGCACCAACGTAAACTGAGATTTTTGGATATAAATATGCACATTATTGAACAAAACATACATGTATTGTGTAACATGATGTCCTATGATTGTCATCTGATGAAGATCATCAAAGGTTAGTGATTAATTTTATCTATATTTCTGCTTTTTGTGACTCCTATCTTTGCCTGGAAAAATGGCTGTGTTTTTGTGACTTGGCTCTGACCTAACATAATCGTTTGTTGTGCTTTAGCTGTAAAGCATTTTTGAAATCGGACACGTTGGGTAGATTAACAAGATGTTTATCTTGCATTTGCTGTATTTGACTTGTTAATGTCTGATAGTTACATATTTCTAAAAAATATTTTGGAATTTCGTGTGCTGCCTTTTCAGCTGAATGTTGTCGAGGGGTTCCGCTAACTTTTCTTTCAAAAACAAGGACATTTCTAAGTGACCCCAAACTTTTGAACTGTAGTGTATATGTATTTGTGTTTTGTCGGTAAGCGTGTGTTTGTTGTGTGTGTGTGCTTTTGTAGGCTTTGTGTGGGAGTGTCAATGTAGTGTGTGTGAGGGAGTGTGTATATGGTGTGAATATATAGTGTAGTGAGTGTGCATAGGGTCAGTGCAAGATAGAGTCAGTGCAGATAGTTTAGCAGTCTGTCTATTTAGCAGTCTTACGGCTTGGGGGGGAAGAAGCTGTCTTGGAGCCTGTTGGTCCAAGAGCTGATGATCTTATTTAGGGGCTTCATAGCAAAGGGGGTAAAAACATATGCACCCACCACTTTTCTGTTTTGTATTTTTTATAACTTTTTGAAACAAGTAATTTTTTTCATTTCACTTCACCAATTTGGACTATTTGGTGTATGTCCATTACATGAAATCCAAATAAAAATCTATTTAAATTACAGGTTGTAATGCAGCAAATTAGGAAAAACGGCAAGTGGGATGAATACTTTTGCAAGGCACTGCAAGTAAGCATTTCATGGTAATGTCTACATCTGTTGTATTCAGAACATTCAATTTTATTTTATTTTAAACAGTTGATATCAAATCCAAAAAGGTGAAGTATAGAGCCAAAGGTAAAACAAAATCATCACTCTGCAAATAAAGTACCAATGCATTTTAATTAATGCTAGTGCCTTGTTAAAAGTTCATTTGTGGAATTACTTTCCTTCTTAATGCATTTGAGCCAATAATTTTTGTTGTGAAAAGGTAGGGGTGGTATACAGAAAATAGCCCTATTTGGTAAAAGACCAAGTCCATATTAGGACAGGACAGCTCAAATAAGCAAAGAGAATCGACAGACCATCATTACTTTAAGACATGTGGGTCAGTCAATGCAGAGAATTAAATTACAATCCAAAAACCATCAAGCAAGTAAATTTGTTTGTTACAGCTTACTTGAGGGTTGGGTTTGGATTTACAATTACAATTATGTCAACAATCATGCCCCTTCTTGCCCATAGATATGTGGTGGCAACGCCCCTTGCCATACGGAACACAGGTGGTATGCTCCAGTAGCATTAAGTCAGATTATCTTTGGCAGGAGCTTGGTTTGCAGTGCACATATTGCTCAGGAAATACTCCAATTTTTTTGTTTGTTTAATAATCTAGGACAGATGGCCAGGATATGGTTTACATCCTAAACTAGCTTGCTATCTGCTAGTTAGCTAATTAATCACACCTGATGACAGGTTTGATAGGATGAAGTGTAAAGGCGTCTGTGTGTAGCTGGTGAGATGAGTCAGGACAGGACAGCAGATATGAGTAATAAAATACCTTACTCAAAAATTCAAACATAACACGTAATAAACACGGCCACACAATACGGACAACAATACAACAAACAATCACTCACAAATACAACATGTAGAACAGGGGGTTAAATAATAACAAGTAATTGATTAAGTGAAGCCAGGTGTGATAAGACAAAGACAGAACAAATGGAAAATGAAAAGTGAATCGGCGGTGGCTAGAATGCCGGTGACGTCGACCGCAGAACGCCGCCCGAACAAGGAGAGGGACCAAGTCGTGACATGAAGCCAGCATGCTTTCAATAATGTTTCAAATTGAACTGGCTAGCTAAGATCCCTGCTAGCTAACGTTAGCTAGCTAGCTACTTCAAATAATCAAGGAAACGGGATGACATGTTTGATGCAGCCAGCTTGCTTTCAATAACGTTTCAAGCTAGCTACGAAAGCTAGTGTTAGGCGAGCTAGATAGGTAGCAAGGGTTTCAGCTAACCTAAAACAATATGCCAACAACATTATTGAGTATTTTCCAGGTCAAAAATAATGACAAGGCTGAGGCCGTCGCCAAACGCAAGTCCTGTTTCAGAGTAATGGAGGACACTTGAATCAGGTTGCTCATATTTGATCTGGACAAAGGTCTTAATACTATCACTTGTCTGTCCTGGTATTCACCTTTCATAACCACCATTGATCATGTGTGTGTTTTTATGTTTCTTGTATGTTGTAAGGAAGTGCTCCATTCCATTGTCCAATGGACTCCAGGGCCAGGGTGAGTATTGCCAACCAGTCATTGCCATGGCACGTGTCCCTTATAAATTAGTTCAACCGTGTATTTACTGGGGTTTGTTTGTTTTCTTTACCCTGTTTTTGTGGTAGTCAATTGGTAGTCATCGCTACAACTCCCGTACGGACTCAGGAGAGGCAAAGGTCGAGAGGTGTGCGTCCTCCGAAACACAACCAACAACCCAACTGGTTCTTGACACAATACCCACTTAACCAGGAAGGCAGCCACACCAATGTGTCTTAGGACCACCTGGCGACTGTGTCAGTGTGCACTGCGCCCGGCCAGCTACAGGAGTGCGTGATGGGACAAGGACATCCCAGACAGTCAAACCCTCCCCTAACCCGGACAACACTGGGCCAATTGTGCTCCGCCCCATGGCTCTCCCGGTCGCGGTCGGCTGCGACAGAGCCTGGACTCAAACCCAGAATCTCTAGTGGCATAGCTAGCACTGCGCCACTTGGGAGGCCCACTGTGTATTTACTTTTGACAGACTCTCTCTCCATCCCTCTCTTTCTCTGTGATGTAGGAGCTGGTTCAGATCTGTAGGTCAGGCTCCTTCATGACCAGTATCTGTGACGAGAGGGGCCTGAGGCTGATCTACGCTGACATGCCCATCAGGCATTGACAAACACCTCAGAAGGGACAAAAGGTGATTACTAATAAGACAGTACATCACACGTGTTCAGTAATATTACCCTTTCAATGCATGCGTCACTCATCAACACTTTCACATTTTTCTACAGATGGAGGACAAAATAAATGCTTTTGTCATAGAGTCCTCTGACTGGAAGATGGATTGATACGGATGTCTGAATTGGGAGAGACCTTGCACTTGCAGTATTGCAGTATTACAATTATACAAGACACATCTATTACTTTTTATCGTCTTTTGTTATTGAATCGATTAGTCATATCAATAGGTGGGGAAACCCTGTGTATTCTTCAAACATGTCAAGGAACTATCTTATATGGGACATCGTACCCGGAAGGTACGATGACTGAAATGTTTCGCAAGGTAGCCCCAGCACCAGAGGACAAAATGCTTATAGGTACAGTATCTGTATCAGCTGTGAATCTCAATAGAAGATGAAAGACAAGTGAAATATTTGCACATTGTTATATTAGCAGAGTTAGTTATATTAGCAGTTACTACATTATTATGTGAAGGATGGTTTATTTTACATGGAAGTGTTACACTTGAAAGTTACAAAAACACATGGTTGAGAACAGGGGTTGGATCCGGTTCAGGGAACAGAACCGAAAACCAGAAAATATATATTTTTTAAATTGAGGAACGGAAGCAGAACTGGGAACAAAAGTAATCTCTAGTGTAACGGAAAATAAGCATTATTTTAACCTTTTCACGCATGAATTCTTTTTTTTATGTGCGTGATGTCAGAATGCACTCACTGTTCCAAAATGTGATTGTTACTCATGCCGCCCGCTAAGTATCTGTAGGCTATGTTTCAATTTAAAATGATTTTCTAACAAGTTTTATTTCCAACAACAGTTTGAAATGAGGTGTGTCCTGCCTCCTCATTAATTCACATAAGAAGTATCCCATTTCACTGTTGCGGACAATTTATGTTTGAGGCTTACTGAGCTGGACAAACTTCTCTCTTTGACGATAGCCCAAGCACTTCTTCAGTGTTTCCCCAGATCAAGTATGCAGACATTTCCACATCTCTAGTCAGAAAAGTCCCTGAACAAACTTTTGCCCCTTGGCACATTTTCTGGCTGGCGCCCGCATTGCCTTCATTGTTGTTTTCCTTACAAATAATAACTTTGGACATGTATGCATTCCTATCAAAGTAATTGGCTTATTTTTTGTATATCATGTAATTGTTTCTACTGTAGCATACCATATGTATGTATGGAGCATAATGTATTTACTGTTTTATTCACATGTTTTCAAGTACTGGTGACAACTCATGCATTCTTGCATAGATTCTAATGGACACATACGATGTGTGTAAAATACTTTTTTGAAGGTTGTACTGATTATGATGAGCTATAATGCTAAGCTATTTGCCAGCTATGTGTGACGCTATGTTTATTGACATCATACAATGCATTCTGGTTGTCACGTAAGCATCTGTCAGACCAAAGATGTTATAACAAAACAAGGTGAAGGGATCTTTCACTCGACTGATTTATTTCACTCGACTGATTTATGCTTCCAAGACAACTGGGAACTCTGAAAAATACAAGGTAAAATCATGACGTCAGTGATCTTCAGGTTGGAAAGTCAGAGCTCTAGATAGAGATAGAACTGAATTACCTATCTAAAGATGGCGATTCAGTCCTCAACTTCAAAACATTTCTGCATAACAAAGCTAACTTCCCTTACCTCACTGTCACTACTCACTAAAATGCCCTAGGTTTGTTATGGCTGAATGGCAAAGACACCCAAGAAACACCCACATCAAACCACACCCACAAGACAACTCACGTTTGGCTTTAGTAATGGCCGCTAGGATTTCTTAATGAGCAAGCTAAAAAACAAGGCCAAATCAGTAAGTTCAGCCTCTCTTTAAGAGTCCAAGGCCTCTATTTTCCTATCTAGTCTGAACATATTTGTCACATGACACAAACACACAAACACAATGAAACACACATGTAAATACATAAAATCCCTGTTTATCTGCTGCGAGAAACATGTACTGTACCAAGTAGTGTTCTTTTCTAATACAACTTTGAGTTATATATTCATTGTTACATTAATGAATCATAGACTGTAGTAGACATTTTACTCCAGACTTAACCCCTTTGAATATGGTATGAATAGGAACATGTTGATTGTGTTGCACCAAGCAGCCAGTTAGTTTCACTGTATGAATAAATCACAACTGATATCCCCTCAGGATTCAACACAAAACCATGCATGCATTATCTCTACTGCACATACCGAATGGAGGCCTAATGCATTGGAATCTCTCTGGTTTCAATGGAAAACAGTAATGAACAATAGTATGACAGAAAGCATTGGTGTATAATACCCCATACTACACACTGAATAGATTAACCACAGATAGACCACAGATAGACCACAGATAGAACAAGGAGCCAGATGTTTCACCGGATGTATAAATCTGAAGCATCCAGTTAGAATTTCCACTCCCCACCAAATATGGTGAGGAGAGGAAGCCCAGTGGCCGGCAGTGGGATAGTATGGATCAAGATGGAACTGGGCCAACATTCTGCAAATTTCGATGAAACATTCAATCTCAATACAGTTTTCTGTTCCCAAAACAAGAATCTGTTATGAACAGAGTAGAATACTTTTTGTAGACTTTACCCTTTGCCAAAGTTTTAAATAATTGCATTGTTTAGCAAGAGTGCAAGGTGGAAAATTGAGTTATTGCACACACACATTTCACAGAGTAGGAGTTCCCTAATGGAAATATGCAGATACATTCTAGGACGCTCCAATAGGATCTTGATAGCTCGTGCTTGGCTCTTCCCACTCCTTGCATGTTCTGTCCACTATGCTTAATTTGCCCCCATTGGAAGCGACAGGTTGTGGTGTATCTTGGGTTAGTTATAGAAATAGTTGTTTTAACAGGCCGCAGAAGAACCCAAGCTGACAGAGGGGGAAACAAGCTGATCTGTGTACTGTAATAATTATAACAAAGAAAAACAGGTCATGGATTATAACTGTTAATTGTGTAAAATGTATGATAATTGCAGCAATGTCCTCGGGCTACTTTGATTACTGATTGTGGAAAGGAAAAGAAGTGCATGAGAATTTACATATGAGAGTGTATGAGAATTAATCTACAAGTCTTTGCTAGGTAAAGCTCCACCTTATCTAAGCTCACTGGTCACCATAGCAACACCCACCCGTAGCACGCGCTCCAGCAGGTATATCTCACTGGTCACCCCCATGCCAATTTATCCTTTGGCCGCCTTTCCTTCCAGTTCTCTGCTGCCAATGACTGGAACGAACTGCAAAAATCACTGAAGCTGGAGACACATATCACCCTCACTAGCTTTAAGCACCAGCTGTCAGAGCAGCTCACAGATCACTGCACCTGTACAAAGCACAGCTGTAAATAGCCCATTCAACTACCTCATCCCCATACTGTATTTATTTATCTTGCTCCTTTGCACCCCATTATCTCTACTTGCACATTCATCTTCTGCACATCTACCATTCCTGTGTTTAATTGCTATATTGTAATTACTTCGCCACCATATCCTATTTATTGCCTTACCTCCCTTATCTTACCTCATTTGCGCACAATGTACAGTGGGGCAAAAACGTATTTAGTCAGCCACCAATTGTGCAAGTTCTCCCACTTAAAAAGATGAGAGAGGCCTGTAATTTTCATCATAGGTAAAGTTCAACTATGACAGACAAAATTAGGGGAAAAATCCAGAAAATACATTGTAGGATTTTTAATGAATTTATTTGCAAATTATGGTGGAAAATAAGTATTTTGGTCAATATCAAAAGTTTATCTCAATACTTTGTTATATACCCTTTGTTGACAATGACAGAGGTCAAACGTTTTCTGTAAGTCTTCACAAGGTTTTCACACACTGTTGCTGGTATTTTGGCCCATTCCTCCATGCAGATCTCCTCTAGAGCAGTGATGTTTTGGGGCTGTTGCTGGGCAACATGGACTTTCAACTCCCTCCAAATATTTTCTATGGGGTTGAGATCTGGAGACTGGCTAGGCCACTCCAGGACCTTGAAATGCTTCTTACGAAGCCACTCCTTCGTTGGCCGGGCGGTGTGTTTGGGATCATTGTCATGCTGAAAGACCCAGCCACGTTTTATCTTCAATGCCCTTGCTGATGGAAGGAGGTTTTCACTCAAAATCTCACGATACATGGCCCCATTCAGTCTTTCCTTTACACGGATCAGTCGTCCTGGTCCCTTTGCAGAAAAACAGCCCCAAAGTATGATGTTTCCACCCTCATGCTTCACAGTAGGTATGGTTTTCTTTGGATGCAACTCAGCATTCTTTGTCCTCCAAACACGACGAGTTGAGTTTTTACCAAAAAGTTCTATTTTGGTTTCATCTGACCATATGACATTCTCCCAATCTTCTTCTGGATCATCCAAATGCTCTCTAGCAAGCTTCAGACCGGCCTGGACATGTACTGGCTTAAGCAGGGGGACACGTCTGGTACTGCAGGATTTGAGTCCCTGGTGGCGTAGTGTGTTACTGATGGTAGGCTTTGTTACTTTGGTCCCAGCTCTCTGCAGGTCATTCACTAGATCCCCCCGTGTGGTTCTGGGATTTTTGCTCACCGTTCTTGTGATCATATTGACCCCACGGGGTGAGATCTTGCGTGGAGCCCCAGATCGAGGGAGATTATCAGTGGTCTTGTATGTCTTCCATTTCCTAATAATTGCTCCCACAGTTGATTTCTTCAAACCAAGCTGCTAACCTATTGCAGATTCAGTCTTCCCAGCCAGGTGCAGGTCTACAATTTTGTTTCTGGTGTCCTTTGACAGCTCTTTGGTCTTGGCCATAGTGGAGTTTGGAGTGTGACTGAGGTTGTGGACAGGTGTCTTTTATACTGATAACAAGTTCAAACAGGTGCCATTAATACAGTTAACGAGTGGAAGACAGAGGAGCCTCTTAAAGAAGAAGTTACAGGTCAGTGAGAGCCAGAAATCACGCTTGTTTGTAGGTTACCAAAGACTTATTTTCCACCATAATTTGCAAATAAATTCATAAATAAATCCTACAATGTGATTTTCTGGATTTTTTAAATAATTTTGTCTGTCATAGTTGAAGTGTACCTATGAGGTAAATTACAGGCCTCTCTCATTTTTTTAAGTGGGAGAACTTGCACAATTGGTGGCTGACTAAATACTTTTTTGCCCCACTGTATATAGACTTTTTTTCTACTGTATTATTTACTGTATGTTTGTTTATTCCATGTGTAACTCTGTGTTGTTGTATGTGTCGAACTGCTTTGCTTTATCTTGGCCAGGACGCAGTTGTAAATGAGAACTAGTTCTCAACAAGCCTACCTGGTTAAATAAAGGAGATTTCTTTTTTTTATGGTCTGTTTAGGAAACACAATTTGTTTTCGGCTCCACATTTTTTATTGCTCTTTCCATTCATGGGATAATTAGGAAACATTTACATGTAAAATGTTCTGTGGTGAATGGCAATATGTGTAAAGAGCTGCCTATTTAAACCCATCAGTTCCTGTTGTGGCCAGACAGGGCAAGGTTGGGCTGTACTTCCTGCTGCTCATGCTAATTCAGGCATTTATATTTTATTTTTTAACCTTTATTTAACTAGGCAAGTCAGAACAGTGGGTTAACTGCCTGTTCAGGGGCAGTACGACTTGTCAGCTCAGGGATTTGAACTTGCAACCTTCCGGTTACTAGTCCAATGCTCTAACCACTAGGCTACCCTGCCTTCCTGTTTATTATTTTGGAAATATTGTAAGTGTTTTTGGCACCTATTATTATCCCCACTTGCAAATAAAATCCCTCACCTTGGGCAGAACAATTATACTCTCTTTGACAGCCTCCTCACTGCACATCCACCATAATGGCCTATGTCACAGTGTGTCCTTTTCATCCTACCACCAAAATGATATGGATGTGCTACTATGGTGTCCCTGTGAGATCAATTGAACTCATGAGGCCAATGCTTTTTACAAATGACTATCCCATTCACTCTGATCACTCTTTAACTTCGTAATCAACGTTGAGAACCAGTTGCTGGGTATCCAATTCACAAATAGAACTCCGAAGATGAATAATGTAAGTGCTCAGCAATTAAATCAGAGATCTGATGGCGTGTCATTAATTTATTGATTACCTCGTGCGCTATAAATTAGAGGGTTAAATGTCAATCAGACGATGTAAGTCACACATCTGTAAGAGTTATTAATTTCTTAGGATGGCGAATTGCATACAATTTCCCTTTAGATAGACATATGTTTTATTAACTGTATGTTACATTCTGTTTGAATAAGAAAGACACTGGGGTCATTCCTGGAATGGGGAACTAATATGGTTTGATATGCTTTGATGCAATTTTAATGAAATGGGCACCCACCATATTCTGCTCAAATGCACACCGTCCCTATGGCGGATTTTGTTGTGTTGATATGTGAGTCATTTGTATGTTAGGTTATAAATTGGTTGGATTATAGATTTGTAAGGCATTCCATGGAGGCTGACTTGATTCAATATAAAACTATGATTAACATGTAAACATAAACAAGACATCAGTTTTACCAAACTTCACCTATCTTAATTTACTTTCCTTTCCTCAATTATTTCTTAAATTAAGTTTGTCTTCCAACCAGCATCCTTTTATACCTAAAGAGTATAGGCCTCCTCTTTGCCTCCAAGTGAGTTGTACATAGTTACAGCTGCCACAAACAGTCTGTGAGACACATAGGCAGGAGCAGTGGGGAACCATAAGGGCCTTCTACAACTTTAAGAGAAGGTCTAAGGATTCCTAAGGTCCAATTGTCAGGGTTCTCCGCTGGGCAGGAGTCTAAAGGGGTTGTGTTCAAATCTAACACTTGCTAAACTCTGATTTTACCCTGAGTAACACAACTCTACTGGGAGAAGCCAACTTCTCCATAAGGAGATCTCAGCATGTCTGTGGAAAGTGTCTGCTGCCTCTCTCTGGCCTTTGAGCTCTGCAAAAGGAATTATAGATTCCCTGTGGCTTTTGCAGAGATCTCCTCCGAGCGCTCCCAACTTTCTCCAAATCCACACTCCTCACATTGGAACTGACACTGGCAATCACAATAAAATATGTTTCCACTCTCCTTCTCTCACTCGATCAATCACTCACAACTCTCTCTCTCTCTTTCCTCTTTCTCTTGCTTGCTCTCTCACTCTACATATCTATCTATTGTATTTATCTCTATCTCTCTATCCCTCTCTGCTCTGCAGGAATTCAAATTCAATTCCAGCAGGTGGGTGAGAGTCAGACAGTCAGACAGTGCCAGCTGGGCCCAGATGTGGAGCTGCAGCAGAGAGACCACCAAACCCTCCTGGTTGGAAAGGATCTGTCATCCAGCATCTGTCACTGTGAGAGAGGACCTCCCCATGCTGGACAGGCCTGGGCATGCAGCTCTCTTAAGGGACCCAGTGGACAGACCTGATGGGTAGGCTGGGTCCACTAGGCCAGGCCTACTGGTGCAGAAGCCATACAGGCATGTGGTGCCTAGGGTCATGGTGGTGATGGTGGTTTGGCACATGGATGCCACAGCTGTCTCTCTATCCTTCAACCCCCCTAACGCCCACCATCTCCTCCACCCGTCCATCCTCTACGCCCCTGCACTGTGACACACATAACACTCAGCATCACTCTCATTTGTTCTGTAGTCTTCATCATCATTATAGCAGATGTGCCACTGCTAGCCAGCAAGACTAGCTTACACCCTAATCAACCAAACCCCTATAATCGAAGTTACTAACAGACACTCACAGACATACCAGCACTCATGCATGCATGCACATACCTACTCAGGCACACCACACTCACGTACACAAACTGAAATGCACACACACAGATGCGTACACATACATTTCGATTTCCATTTCTGATTTCTGACCTCCATAATTTGTGGTATAGAGAGAGTGAGTGCACTGCGGGCCCTGTCACCTGCAACAACACAGACTGCCTTGAATTATTAATCCCTAATATCATTATGTAGTCACTACTTGTCATAACAATCTAGCCTGGCAGAGGGAAACTCAATCTGCAGCCGCCCCGCACAGACAATGATCTTTAATTATTCATACAGACTAATTGGCTACAGGATTTGCGGGGCACAGTTACGTTTGTTCCTCGCATAGCTACTGCTGCTCCTTCAAGAAACACTACTATTAGAGGCCAACTCTTCCCTCGCCCCCATGTCAGCGAATTAGCAGGGATGTCGACCCCTCTCCCCTCCCTCCCCTCCCTGCCTCCACTTCTTTTCCTCTTCATCTCTCTCTTTCGCTGGATTTAAGATTCACTCCCCAATCACTTCCCTTTCTGTCACATGGCTCCACCTTGACACTGGTTAATTAATACAGGCTCAGACAGACAGACCGTCACTCTACTACATGGCTTCTATTCTTAGCTCAGCCCCTTTCTATTCAGCTCACGCTACACCCAGGCCGTGCCAGCTACAGTGCTTTCAGAAAGTATTCAGAGCCCTTGACTTATTCCACAGTTTGTTACATTACAGCCTTATTCTAAAATGGATTAAATAGATTTTTTCCTTCATCAATCTTCACACAATACCCCATAATGACAAAGAAAAAAATGTTTTTTAGAAAATGTTGCTAATTTATATATATAAAAAAACATAAATATTACATTTACGTAAGCATTCAGACCCTTTACTCAGTACTTTCTTGAACCACCTTTGGCAGGAATTACAGATTCCAGTCTTCTTGGGTATGACGCTACAAGCTTGATACATCTGTATTTGGGGAGATTCTCCCATTCTTCTCTGCCAATCTTCTCAAGCTCTGTCAGGTTGGATGGGGAGCGTCGTTGCACAGCTATTTTCAGGTCTCTCCAGAGATGTTAGATCATGTTCAAGTCTGGGCTCTGGCTTGGCCACTCAAGGACATTCAGAAACTTGTCCCGAAGCCACTCCTGCGTTGTCTTGGCTGTGTGCTTGGGGTCGTTGTGCTGTTGGAAGGTAAACCTTCGCCCCACTCTGAGGTACTGAGAGTTCTGGAGCAGGTTTTTAACAAGGATCTCTCTGTACTTTGCTCTGTTCATTTTTCCCTCGATCCTGACTAGTCTCAGAGTCCCTGCCGCTGAAAAACAATTCCCACATCATGATGCTGCCACCACCATGCATCACAGTAGGGATGGTGCCAGGTTTCCTCCAGACGTGACATTTGGCATTCAGGCCAAAGAGTTCCATCTTGGTTTCATCAGACCAGAGAATCTTGCGTCTCATGGTCAGAGTCCTTTAGGTGCCTTTTGTCAAACTCCAGGCGGGCTGTCATGTGCCTTCTACTGAGGAGTAGATTCCGTCTGGCCATTGTACCATAAAGGCCTGATTGGGGGAGTGCACAGAGATGGTTGTCCTTCTGGAAGGTTTTCCCATCTCCACAGAAGAGCTGTCAGAGTGACCATCGGGTTCTTGGTTACCTCCCTGACCAAGGCCCTTCTTCCCCAAATGCTCAGTTTGGCTGGGTGTCCAGCTCTAGGAAGAGTCTTGATGGTTCCAAACTTCTTCCATTTAAGAATGATGGAGGCCACTGTGATCTTTGGGACCTTCAATGCTGCACACATTTTTTGGTACCCTTCCCCAGGTCTATGCCTCAACACAATCTTGCCTCGAAGCTTTCCCTCGACCTCATGGCATGGTTTTTGCTCTGAAATGCACTGTCAACTGTGGGACCTTATATAGACAGGTGTGTGCCTTTCCAAATCATGTCCAATCAATTGAATTTACCAGAGGTGGACTCCAATGAAGTTGTAGAAACATCTCAAGGATGATCAATGGAAACAGGATGCATCTGAGCTCAATTTCGTGTCTCATAGAAAATGGTCTATTTTTGAAAGTTTTCACTTTGTCATTATGGGGTATTGTTTGTAGATTGATGAGGATTTGTATTTATTGAATCAATTTCAGAATAAGGCTGTAATGTAACAAAATGTGGAAAAAGTCAAGGGGTCTGAATACTTTCCAAAGGCACCGTATGACCACCTGCTACTGTGAGTAAGCCAGGAGGACAAAGCCTGAGGTAAAAAAGACATGGAGGTACAGTGAGCTAAATAAATGTGTCTGAATGCAGTTTAATAAGGGTCTGTTACAGCTACTACACAGTGTTCCACCAGACCTCCTGCAGTGCATCAGACTCAATGTGTCAGCATTTCAATGGACAAAAAACATGTGCCCTTCAGCATTTAGCTTATTTATTTTTCTTGACTGGACGTTAGCTTAGCATAACTCATGCTGCATTATCACCATGTCAAGTAAACAGCATGCACTACTGCCCTCCCTTACCACCCAAATGAAAAACAAGGATTATGTTAATTCATGTAATTCATACTGATGCGATGTACATTAAAAACAATAGGCCTACAGGTGACATCTTTGATAAAACACAGGTGATCTTTGAACACCAGTTTGAAAAGATATACAGTACCATCAGAGTAGAGGGGAGGTCAGGTTAGAAGTCTTTAAACCAGCCTTTAAACCATCAGCACTCACAAGCACATGCACACATACACACAAAATCTCTTCATTCTTATCTTCAAAGAAATTTGTATTGACCTCTTGGCCTCCTGGAGAAAGAAATATGATATTCCACACAATATTGTCTTTCTTCTACTGGACCTCACACCCAGGACCCAGACCCAGACCTGAGTAGTCTCTGTAACGGTTTTCTTGACTTGAAGGAGAGGCGGACCAAAGCGCAGCGTGGTTATTTTGATTCATGTTTAATAAAGCACTTCACATGAACAAACTAACAAAAACAAGAAATGTGAAAACCCAAAACAGCCCTATCTGGTGCAAACACAAAACACAAAACCCAACACCAAACAGGCTACCTAATTATGGTTCCCAATCAGAGACAATGACTAATACCTGCCTCTGATTGAGAACCATATCAGGCTAAACATAGAAATAGACAAACTAGACATGTAACATAGAATGCCCACTCAGATCACACCCCAAACAAAACATAGAAACATACAAAGCAAACTATGGTCAGGGTGCGACAGCCTCAACAACCACAGCATACAAACTGGCAGTTGGTTTGGGGGGTGTTCCTGAGGTCCTCATGGGGTTAATACTTTCATCATAGCCAGTCGAAGTTACAAGAGACAAAAGTGAGAATCTCTGGACTGTAGAATGTATCGTACTTGCAAAATAATCACATCAGAAAGAAAAGGTGAAACCCTACCTTGTATTGGTCACAGCAGATTCACTATAGAGTAGGATAATTGTTACTAGCAGATAGTGTCGAAGGCTTAGTTGCATAGTTCATGGCCCCATCCGAAGAGGAGTGCCCTCTGCATCTCCTCCTCATCTGATCCAGTATGTAATACCGACATATTGCCCCTGTACCCAAGAACTCCAAGGTAACCTGTCTAAATTACTATCGCCCCGTAGCATTCACTTCTGTAACCATAAAATGCTTTGAAAGGCTGGTCATGGCTCACATCAACACCATCATCCCAGACACCCTGGACCCACTACGATTTGCATACCACACCAGCAGATGCACAGATGACACAATCTCTATTATACTCCGCACTGCCCTTTCCGACTTGGACAAAAGGAACACCTACGTGAGAATGCGGTTCATTCACTATATCTCAGTGTTCAACACCATAGTGCCCTCAAAGCTCATCACTAAACTAAGGACCCTGGGACTGAACACCTCCCTCTGCAACTGGATCCAGCACTTCCTGATGGTACACCCCCATCAGGAGGGTTGTTGAGGGCAGGAAAATACCCATCTGCCACACTGACCCTCAACACTGGTGCCCCTCAGGAGTGCGTACTTAGTCCCCTCCTGTACTCCCTGTTTACCCACGACTGCATGGCCACGCACGACTCCAATGACTCCAGTACTGCCCCATTCACATTGATGAGGCTGTAGTGGAACAGGTCGAGAGCTTCAAGCTCCTGTGTGTCCACATCACTAAGGATCTATCATGGTCCAAACACACCAACACAGTCGTGAAAAGGGCACGACAACACCTCTTCTACCTCAGGGCCTTCAGATCCTCAAAATGTTCTACAGCTGCACCATTGAGAGCATCTTGACTGGCTGCAACATCGTTTGGTATGGCAACTGCTTGGCACCCGACCGCAAGGCACTAGAGAGGGTAGTGCGTACGTCCCAGTACATCACTGGGGCCATACTTCCTTCCATCCAGAACCCTATACCAGGTGAGGAAGGCCCTAAAAATTGTCAAAGACTCCAGTCACCCAAGTCATAGACTGCTCTCTCTGCTACCACACAGCAAGCGTACCAGAGCGCCAAGTCTAGGTCCAAAAGGCTCATTAACAGTTTCTTCCCCCAAGCCATAAGACTGCTTGTTTTTACACTGCTGGTACTCGCTGTTTATTATCTATGCATAGTCACTTTACCTCTACCTAGAGTACATGTACAAATTACCTTGACTAACCTGTGCCCCCGCACATTGACTCGGTACCGGTATCCCCTGTATGTATCCTCATTATTGTTATTTTATCGTGTTACTTTTTAAAATTGTAAAAATAAAAATCTTAACTGGATTTTCTTTAAACTGCATTTTTGGTTACTGGCTTGTAAGTAAGCATTTCACAGTAAGGTTGTATCCTGTTGTATTCGGCGCCTGTGACAAATAAAATTTGACTTCCCCTCCTCTCTTTCAGCCCAATATCATAGATTGCAAAAAGCAGCATCAGCTTTAAATCGTAATAGTTACCATATTTAAACATTGTCTGCAAATCGAAATGGCCTGCATTTTTTATGAATCAAGTCTTTTTGAAAAATGTAAGCTTTGTTCAATGGTATCATTGTCTGAGACTTCCCCTCCTATCTCATCACCTCTCTCTCTCTCTCTCTCTCTCTCTCTCTCTTTCTCTCTCTCTCTCTCTCTCTCTCTCTCTCTCTCTCTCTCTCTCTCTCTCTCTCTCTCTCTCTCTCTCTCTCCAACTTTTTGCTGTAACAGAATCCAATGGAGCTTCCAAGCAAAAAGGTCAGGCTCTGGGCAACACTCAACGCCGTCAGAAATGCCAATAGACACGTCATAAGGAAGCTTTAATTTCTTTGCCATGTCTGTCAAATGCCAAGACGCTAACTGTAGAGAGGTTAGATAACAAAGGAGGGGGAGGGAGACAGACAGTCAGACTAATGGAGAGCAAAAATATATCAAAAAATACATCTATCAGTAGAGTACAGTCTGGGGGTAAATGTGTCCCTTAGTGGGTGTCTGCAAGCCAGATTATGGATGCTCCCATATGTCTGGTCTATGTCTGTGTTCTGTCCCAGATTCCAGAGAGGGGTTTAATGGGCAAGCGGCAGTCATTCACACTGTGTCGGGTCCCCTGCTCTGGGGCTTTGGTGTACAGGAGCCAGGAGCAGAGTGGCACTGCATCCACCATGGGACGTCCTGCTACACATAGAGACAAAAAGAGAGAGAGAGACACACTAAGTTTACCCACTAAGAAACTTGCTATTATGACCCCAATGTCCTGCTCTCCCTCATACACACACAAATGAATACGAACACACACACACACACACACACAAACACACACACAAGGGGACACAGGAGGGACATAACTTTCCAAATGTGGTGCAAATACTGCCCCCCTCCTACCCCCAATGGAATAACTGAGTCATAATCTGCTCTTTAAGGGTCAGCCGCTGATGCTTATTTACATAATCGAGTCGACAGGTGCGGAGAGAGTGAAAGAGCACCAGAAAAGGGGAGGGGGAAGGAGGACAAGAGAGGTGAAGATGGAGAATGGAGGGAAGAGGAGGAGTGAGAGGTAGAAATGGGAGGAGAGAGGAAAAAGGGGGAGAGCGGAAGAAGAGAGTGCTATTTCTTTTGGGTATTGGGTTTTTGGCACATGGGTGATTGGACCTGACAGTCACACCTGCCATTGCTCCTCACCTGCTCCTCACCCCCCCCCCCCCTCCCCTCCCCTCACCCCATCACTCCCCTTTCACCTTCTCTCCACCCCCACTCCTTACTTCCCTCATCGAACAGCAATCATTAGCAAAGGAAGGGAGCAGATTTAGAATCAGGGACCATCTCTCTCTCTCTCCCACACTCTCTCTCACAAACACACACACCACCCAATCTCTCTCTCTCTCACACTCTCCTTGTTTCTCCTTCCTCTCTCCCTCTCCCTACCCTTCCTCTCTCTTTTGCATACAGCGTGTCACTCAGCAAGGCGTACGCCTCAGACATTAGAGAGCTGGTAGAGCCGCGGTTCATGACCCTGGGCCATGGCACTGCGCCAGCCCCCGCATGCAGAGTGGTACAACCAGACACAGTCTCATTCCGACAGGCACTTCCACCCATGCCTAATTGAGGGGCCCTTTTAAATCCTCACAGAGAACCAATCAGAAACCATAGGGACCAGGAGGGGGCCAGGAGGGGCCATGAGGGAGAGCAAGGGCCCTGTTGGAGGGCCGAGGCTGGTGTGTTAGCAGGTCAAGGCTCCCAAGGTTCATGGTTTAGCTGAGTCTGTCAGTGATACAGAAATGCATAGAGAGATAGCTCTCCTACAGAGCTTACATAGTGCACAATAAAATGCATAAACAATCAAATAGGAAAGTAGTAGCCTGCTGAGATATAGGCTACATGACATTAGATGCTGTTTCCATATGTAGATTAACCCCCTGATCCCCCATTTAAAGATTTAGCAATTATATATATTTGTTTCTGCCAATGGCTATGTCATTCCCATGTTGGTACTATTATATGTCCTATGTGTATTATAGGGGATTCTTGAAAGCTCCAACAAGTTTAGCCTATCTTCCCTCATTTTAAAACCCCAAGAAAGATAATGAATGTCCATGTGGTAAGGATAACAGTAAGGGTAAGAGGTAAGGGGTAAGAGGTAAGAGGTAAGAGGTAAGGGGAATTAAAGTGAGGGGTGAGGGAAGTAGTAGGGGAACAATTGTTGAATGAAAACTACAGGACGGTATGGTCAGGGATGTGGTTAGGCTACAGAATACAGGGTACAGGTATGGGCGAAAAAGGGAAATATAGTAATATACAGTTAAGAGTGTGCTGGCATGGTAACAGCTTTGCTTGACATAATGATTGGTTTCATACAAACGCTCTCAATACTGCAGCAGACTTCCTCGTTGGTTTTGGGTCGAATTCATGCGTAACAGCGACCCTTTACAGAAGACCAGAATTGTGCTTCCATTGTGGGTGTGGTAGCGAAGCAATGTTTATTTGCATGCAATTAACATATATTCATATGAATGACCATTTCTCCGGCAGCGGAAGAACTGCTCTGTCACGCTGTATGAAACAGAGGTGTGCTTCAACAGCACCAAGCGTCAGAAGCTGCTGAACTATAGTCAAACGTCCAATGAGGCGCACTTTATGGTTTCAGATTGACTTATTTATTTTTTCAGTCCAACGATAGAGCAGTGTTTCAACTAGGGCTAAGAGGGGGTAGATGTAAAGGAGGGGCTAGGAGTTCGGTTTAAGAGAACAGAAGAGATGAATGCCAATCCCGATCACCCTCACCAGGATGCCACCAAGGTGTGCCCAGCCCACTTGGAGTGCACTGTGATCTGCGATCTACAAACATTACTCCATGGTACCCACCGGGCCCTTCCCAGGGGGAGGCATTAACAAGCCCATCTAGTTAAATGCAGCTCCTGCATTACCTAATGTGCTGGCCTACTGCAGGGTAGGAGACAGGCCCATCCATTATTGATCACATGGAGGAGCATCTCTCTCTGTGAAGAAGCTACAGTATAGTAAAGTAGAGCAGGGATGCATGGAGCCTGACAGATTGGAGGGAGTCAGCCCGTGGCTTTGTTGGGAGTAGGCTAAGTTAAAGATATGTTTATTAGAGTAGGAGGGGTTCTGTGGTTCTCTGTCTCTCTCTTTCTATCTCTATCTGTGGAGAGTCATCAAAGGGGGAAGTGGAGTGACATTTCATAAAAATTAAAATAGTGAAAGATTTTAAAAAGTTCTCCTTTTTAGATAAAACTATATTAAATATATTCATATGTCAACAAATAATTGAATAAATAACACCTTTTTGCATTGAAGGTCTACAGTAACTTCAACAGCACTGTCTGGGGTAGCACCATGTTGCAGCTGGAGGACAGCTAGCTTCCGTCCTCCACTGGCTACATTGACTTCAATACAAAACCAAGGAGGGTCGTAGGCCTCACCCCCTTCCACAGACATACAGTGGGGCAAAAAAGCATTTAGTCAGCCACCAATTGTGCAAGTTCTCCCACTTAAAAAGATGAGAGAGGCCTGTAATTTTCATCATAGGTACACTTCAACTAAGACAGACAAAATGAGAAAAAAAATTCCAGAAAATCACATTGTAGGATTTTGAATGAATTTATTTGCAAATTATGGTGGAAAATAAGTATTTGTTTACCTACAAACAAGCAAGATTTCTGGCTCTCACAGACCTGTAACTTCTTCTTTAAGAGGCTCCTCTGTCCTCCACTTGTTACCTGCAGGTACATTCTTCAAAGGACAAAGGACTCGGTTTCCAACCTACCGAAGCGCAGCTCAGAGTAAATATTTATTGCATTTTCTTTTTCAAATGGGTGGTAATTTAGAATGCATAAGATGCTGTATTTATAATAGCACAGCTTCGCCCTTTGTTCTTCAGTCTTCCCGCTCTTTCACTCAAACCCAGCCCTTTCTTTGTGTAACAACCTGTCATATCTGTTCCGCCCACTAGGGACGTTTATCTTTATGATGTAATTTGTAATCAAGTTATGATTTAATTATGTGTATGTGTAATTCTGTGTGATTAGTTAGGTATTTAGTAAATAAATATTTAAACCCAATTTTGTATTGCTGATTCAACTTGTTAGCCAGGGTTCGTGCAGATAACCAAGAATGTACAACTTTCAGATGAGACTGAATTAAGATGACGATTAATATTGACTGCCTTTGATGTAAAATATTGTTAGGTCTTTAAGAGTTTATTCGGAAGATAACAGCTCTATAAATATTATTTTGTGGTGCCCCGACTCTAGTTAATTTCATTTACATGATTAGCTCAATCAGGTAATATTAATTACGGAGAAATTATTTTATAGAATAGCATGTCATATCACTTAATCCGTCATAGCCAAAGACACGACACTGGTTAGTGCAATTTATTTAAATTTGCCTTGCTAACTTCAGTAGCTTGTTAGCTATCATTGCGAGTGTGAAGTTTTTTGAGGCAGAATGGTAGAATGGCCAACGCTGCTAAAAATGTCTTGGACTTTTTGTTGAAGAATCCCTTTCATTCTCTGGAGTACATGGAAAATGTGTAAATTAAGAGCGAGGGTCAACCTGAGATCAGCTTTGTGAAGAAGGTTGAAAAGGTGAGGGTGTTTAATAGAACCTGGTATCAAAAGAATAGCTGGTTAACAGGGAGCGTTTCCTCAAGCTGCCTGTATTGCTGGCCTTGCCTGCGTTTTTGGGCATGCAAGAATTTGCTTTCAGAGGACACGAGATGGAAAGTTCCCGCTGACAAGGGCAACTTAACCAAGATGGTGTAGCATTGCAGACGTGGTTTGTTCTCTCGTGTACTTTTTGTATTTCTGTCTTTTTTGTAATATATTTCAATCGATTTTCAATCTCTTTCCCATTTTTAGAATAAATATACCTTCCAGTAACCCGCCTCACCCAATGTGATACGGAGCCGCTATTTTTTTTAGACCTTTTTTTAGACATAGCCAGAACCTCCATCAGCAGCTAGCCATCAGAGGCTAACCAGCTACCAGCTATTTAGTCATTGTCAGCCACTGCTAGCGGCCTTTACCTTCCGCAGAGACAACAGACGTTTTTTTAACCTGGAAAATACTTGTCATCCTGCCAGTATCGGACTGTTTTCTCCACTACAATGCCGGATTCCTGCCGTAAGCCCTGGACCATTACTCCTGATCATCACAGCTAGCTAGCTGCCACCAAGTGACCCAGCCCCGAAGCTAGCTCTGAGCCAGGCCCACCTCCCGGCCTACTCAGTGATCACTCGGCTACACAGTTGATGCCTCCCGGACTCTACCCCAACACGGCTAGAATCCACTACTCCACCGGATCCTTGCCGTAAGCTCTGGACCTTTGGATCGGATCATCGCTGCTAGCTAGCAGCTACTGAGTGGCTATAGTGACTATCGCCCCTGCCCTGAAGCAAGCACCAGTTAGCCGCGAGCCAGGCGCTTCTCCCGGCTAGCAAACAAAATTACTACAACTACAATACCTCTTTCACCATCTGGCCTGGACCCTTTGTCGACACGGCGCCCCGCCTTACCACCACGACTGGTTTGCCGACGGAACTCCATCCGCTGTGCCCTTAACCAGACTTTGCCGGATGTCGGAACAGACCCTTCTACTAACCCCGGCCTGCTAACTTTAAACGCTGTGTCTCCTGCATGCTAGCGTAGTAACTAATAACCTGCGGCTTCCCTGTTCCATCTATTGCAGTTCACTGGACCCTATGATCACTTGGCTAAATAGCTGATGCCTGCTGGACTGTTCATTAATGACGGTACTCCATTTTGTTTATTATTTCCTGTTTATCTGTCGGCCCCAGCGTTGAACTCAGACTCTGTGTTTAGTTAACCGACCCTCTCTACCCGTCCATCGCCATTTTACCTGTTGTTGTTGTCTTAGCTGATTAGCTGTTGTTGTCTTACCCGTTGTTGTCTTAGCTAGCTCTCCCAATCAACACCTGTGATTGCTTTTATGCGTTGTTTTTATGTCTCTCTCAAATGTCAATTTGCCTTGTATACTGTTGTTTAGGATAGTCATCATTGTTTTAGTTTACTGCAGAGCCCCTAGTCCCACTCAACATGCCTCAGATACCTCCTTTGTCCCACCTCCCACACATACGGTGACCTCACCCAGGATAACTAGCGCGTCCAGGGATCTTATCATCACTCAGTGCCTGGGTTTACCTCCACTGCACCCTCAACCCTACCCTTGTCTGTACATTATGCCTCGAATCTATTCTACCACGCCCAGAAATCTGCTCCTTTCATTTAGCCGTACCCTCATCCTTCTCCTCCTCTGTTCCTTTGGTGGAGGTTAACCAAGGCTTTGCGTGTCCCCAGGCACTCTCATTTGTTGACTTCTGTAACTGAAAAAGCCTTGGTTCCATGCATGTTAACATCAGAAACCTCCCTGCTTTAGCACACTCCGCCAACCCTGATGTCCTAGCCATGCATGAATACTGGCTTAGGAAGGTCACCAGAAATTTGGAGATTTCCATACCCAACTACAACATTTTTCATCAAGATAGAACTGCCAAAGGGGGAGGAGTTGCAATCTACCCCGGAGATAGCCTGCAATCAGGTCTGTGCCCAAACAGTTCGAGCTTCTAATTGTAAAAATGAATCTGTCCAGAAATAAGTCTCTCACTGTTGCCGCCTGTTATAGACCCCCCTCAGCTCCCAGCTGTGCCCTGGACACCATATGTGAATTGATTGCCCCCCATCTATCTTCAGAGTTCGTACGGTTAGGTGACCGAAACTGGGATATGCTTAACTACCCGGCAGTCCTACAATCTAAGCTAGATCCCCTCGATCTCACACAAATTATCAAAGAACCCACCAGGTACAACCCTAAAACCGTAAACATGGGCACCCTCATTAATATTATCCTGACCAACTTGCCCTCCAAATACACCTCTTCTGTTTTCAATCAGGATCTCAGCGACCACTGCCTCATTGCCTGCATCCTCTATGGGTCCGCGGTCAAACGACCACCCCTCATCACTGTCAAACGCTCCCTAAAACACTTCTTTGAGCAGGTCTTTCTAATCGACCTGGCCTGGGTATCCTGGAAGGATATTGACCTCATCCCGTCAGTCGAGGATGCCTGGTCATTCGTTAACTTTTTATGGCTGCAGGGCCAGTATTGAGTAGCTTGGATGAAAAGGTGCCCATTGTAAACGGCCAGCTCCTCAGTCTCAGTGCTAATATATGCATATTAATATTAGTATTGGATAGAAAACACTCTAAAGTTTCCAAAACTGTCAAAATGTTGTCTGTGAGTATAACAGAACTGATATTGCAGGCGAAATCCTGAGGAAAAACAAAACAGGAAGTGGCTTCTATTTTGAAAACTCCATGTTCCATAGCCTCCCATTGCTCCATTTAAAGGGATATCAACCAGATTCCTTTTCCTTTCGCTTCCTCAAGGTGTCAACAGTCTTCAGACATTGTTTCAGGCTTTTATTTTGGAAAAATTAGCCAGAACGATAACATTGCGTCAAGTGGTCACATGAGTTTTGCTCGCGCAACAGAATTTGGACAGCTATTGTTTTCCCTCTCCTACTGTGAAAGACATTTTCGGTTGATATATTATCGATTATATATTTTAAAAACAACCTGAGGATTGATTATAAAAAACTTTGACATGTTTCTGTGGACATTATGGAAACTATTTGGAATTTTCGTCTGCGTTGTCGTGACTGCTCTTTCCTGTCGATTTTTGAACATAACGCGACAAACAAACGGAGGTATTTTGGATATAAAAATCATCTTTATGGAACAAACGGAACATTTGTTGTGTAACTGGGAGTCTCGTGAGTGAAAACATCCGAAGATCATCAAAGGTAAACGATTAATTTGATTGCTTTTCTGATTTTCGTGACCAAGCTTCCTGATGCTATGTGTACTTCATGTTTTGTAGTGCGATCGATAAATTTACACAAACGCTTGGATTGCTTTCGCTGAAAGCGTAATTTCAAAATCTGACACGACAGGTGGATTAACAAAAGTCTAAGCTGTGTTTTCCTATATTGCACTTGTGATTTCATGAATATAAATATTTGTAGTAATATTTATTGAATGTAGCGCTATGCTTTTCAGCGGTTGTTGATGACACTTATCCCGATATCGGGATTGCAGCCATAACAAGTTAAAAGTAATTTCCTCACCATCTTAAATAAGCTTGCCCCTTTTAAAAAATGTAGAACTAAGGACAGATATAGCCCATGGTTCACTCCAGACCTGACTGCCCTCGACCAGCACAAAAACATCCTGTGGCGGGCTGCACTAGCATCGAATAGTCCCCGCGATATGCAACTTTCAGGGAAGTCAGGAACCAATACACGCAGTCAGTCAGGAAAGCAAAGACTAGCTTTTTCAAACAGAAATTTGCATCCTTTAGCTCTAACTCCCAAACGTTTTGGGACACTGTAAAGTCCATGGAGAATAAGAGCACCTCCTCATAGCTGCCCACTGCACTGAGGGCAGCTGGCCAACAGCCCCGAACCCCCTGCAGCTACTTGCACAAGCCTCCCCAGCTTCTCCTTCACCCAAATCCAGATAGCAGATATTCTGAAAGAGCTGCAAAACCTGGACCCAATCTTGACCCTCTCTTTCTAAAATTATCATCCGAGATCCCTAAAGATTGGAAAGCTGCAGTGGTCATCCCCCTCTTCAAAGGGGGTGAAACTCTAGACCCAAACTGTTATAGACCTATATCCAAGCCAGGTTAATAAACAGATCACTGACCATTTCGAATGACCTGGGCTAGACAATCTTGACCCTCTCTTTCTAAAATTATCCGCCGCCATTGTTGCAACCCCTATTACCAGTCTGTTCAACCTCTCTTTCGTATCATCCGAGATCCCTAAAGATTGGAAAGCTGCAGCGGTCATCCCCCTCTTCAAAGGGGGTGAAACTCTAGACCCAAACTGTTATAGACCTATATCCAAGCCAGGTTAATAAACAGATCACTGACCATTTCGAATCCCACCATACCTTCTCCTCTGTGCAATCCAGGTTCCGAGCTGGTCACGGGTGCACCTCAGCCACGCTCAAGGTACTATACGATATCATAACCCCCATCGATAAAAGACAGTACTGTGCAGCCATTTTCATCGACCTGGCCAAGGCTTTCAACTCT
Organism: Oncorhynchus kisutch; assembly: GCF_002021735.2. Classification (NCBI taxonomy): domain Eukaryota; kingdom Metazoa; phylum Chordata; class Actinopteri; order Salmoniformes; family Salmonidae; genus Oncorhynchus; species Oncorhynchus kisutch. Next base: position 30,778,595 of record NC_034179.2, read on the forward strand.
GTCAATCACCATATTCCTATCAGCAGACTCAACAGCCTTGGTTTCTCAAATGACTGCATGGCCTGGTTCACCAACTACTTCTCAGACAGAGTTTATTGTGACAAACTGGAGGGGCTGTTGTCCGGACCTCTGGCAGTCTCTATGGGATGTCGCTCTTGCTGCTGGTGATTCCCTAATCCACCACTATGCAGACTACACCATTCTGTATACATCTGGCCCTTCTTTGGACACTGTGTTAACAAACCTCCAAACGAGCTTCAATGTCACACAACACTCCTTCCGTGACCTCCAAATGCTCTTAAACGCTAGTAAAACCAAATGCATGCTTTTCAAACATTCGCTGCCCACACCTGCCCACCCAACTAGCATCATTACTCTGGACGGTTCTGACTTAGAATATGTGGACAACTACAAATACCTAGGTGTCTGGTTAGACTGTAAACTTTCTTTCCAGACTCATATGAAACATCTCCAATCCAAAATTAAATCTAGAATCGGCTTCCTATTTCGCAACAAAGCCAACTTCACTCACGATGCCAAACATACCCTCGTAAAACTGACTACCAATCCTCGACTTCGGCGATGTCATTTAGAAAATAGCTTCCAATACTCGACTCAGCAAACTGGATACAGTCTATCACAGTGCCATCCGTTTTGTCACCAAAGCCCCATATACCACCCACCACTGCAACCTGTATGCTCTAGTCGGCAGGGCCTCGCTACATATTCGTCGCCAGACCCACTGGCTCCAGGTCTTCTATAAGTCTATAAGTTTATGCTAGGTAAAGCTCCGCCTTATCTCAGCTCACTGGTCATGATAACAACAGCAAGTATATCTCACTGGTCATCCCCAAAGCCAGCACCTCATTTGGCCACCTTTCCTTCCAGTTCTCTGCTGCCAATGACTGGAACGAATTGCAAAAATCGCTGAAGCTGGAGACTTATATTTCCCTCACTAACTTTAAACATCAGCTATCTGAGCAGCTAATCAATCGCTTTTACTGTACATAGCCCATCTGTAAATAGCCCATCCGATCTACCTGCCTTATCCCCATATTGTTTTAATTTTCTTTTCTGCTCTTTTGCACACAAGTATTTCTACTTGCACATCATCATCTGCTCATCTATCACTTCAATGTTAGTTTGCTAAATTGTAATTACCCCTGCTACTATGGCCTATTTATTGCCTTACTTCCTCATGCCATTTGCACACACTGTATATATACTTTTAAATATTTCTTTCCTATTGTGTACACTTGACTGTACACTTGTTTATTCCATGTGTAACTCTGTGTTGTTGTTTGTGTCGCACTGCTTTTCTTTATCTTGGCCAGTTGTAAATGAGAACTTCTCAACTATCCTACCTGGTTAAATAAAGGTTAAATATTTTTTTAATAAAAACTAAAAGGACCTTGCAAAGGTAAATACACATTTCGATGCTTTACTTGCTGAACATATCGAACTTTCGTCTGTCTTTTCTGGGTTGTCAAAAACAAATGACGTCATGGCTTTAGAAGCTACTGATGAGCTAATTGACATGGCACGGAGGTGGCAGCATCATGTTGTGGGTGTGCTTTGCTGCAGGAGGGACTGGTGCACTTCCAAAATAGATGGCATCATGAGGCAGGAAAATTATGTGGATATATTGAAGTAACATCCCAAGACATCAGTCAGCAAGTTAAAGCTTGGTCGCAAATGGGTCTTCCACATGGACAATCACCCCAAGCATACTTCCACAGTTGTGGCAAAATGGCTTAAGGACAACAAAGTCAAGGTATTGGAGGGGCCATCACAAAGCCCTGTGTCCCGCCACCCGCCACCCACCACCCACCACTCACCAACCTCTTTTATGCTACTGCTAGTCTCTGTTCATCATATATGCATAGTCACTTTAACCATATCTACATGTACATACTACCTCAATCAGCCTGACTAACCGGTGTCTGTATGTAGCCTCGCTACTTTTAAAGCCTCGCTACTGTATATAGCCTGTCTTTTTACTGTTGTTTTATTTCTTTACTTACCTATTGTCCACCTAATACCTTTTTTGCACTATTGGTTAGAGCCTGTAAGTAAGCATTTCACTGTTGTATTCGACGCACGTGACAAATAAACTTCAATTTGATTTGAATCCTATTGAAAATTTGTGGGCAGAACTGAAAAAGCATGCCCGAGCAAGGAGGACTACAAACCTGACTCAGTTACACCAGCTCTGTCAGGAGGAATGGGCCAAAATTCACCCAACTTATTGTGGGAAGCTTGTGGAAGGCTACCCAAAACGATTGACTCAAGTTAAACAATTTAAAGGCAATGCTACCAAACACTAATTGAGTGTATGTCAACTTCTGACCCACTGGGAATGTGATGAAAGAAATACAAGCTGAAATAAATCCCTATCTCTACTAATTATTCTGACATTTCACATTCTTAAAATAAAGTGGTGATCCTAACTGACCTAAGACAGGGAATTTTTACTAGGATTAAATGTCAGGAACAGTGAAAAACTGAGTTTAAATGTATTTGTCTCAGGTGTATGTAAACTTTCGACTTCAACTGTATATTAACAAATACAGGGTAGCTGCAGTTTGACAGGGTTTTCATACCCCCCAGGGCCAGGAGTTTAAAAAAATTATGTGACCTGATTAGCAAAAACTGGTACCATCATAGCCCATATAAAATCTTTTTACAAGTGATTAATCACTGTCATACCGTATAGGGTCCAAAGTTTTCTTAGTTAGGTTAACTTGTAAGGAAAAACGTCAGACCTCAGGGGCTAAAAATTGTCCCACTGCTCTGGAACCTATGGTGGCACCAATCTGCTTGAAGTTCTCAGTTATCGTCAAGTATGTGGATTATCAGGGCTTTATTCAGGAACGTTTCTTGGGATACGTTGATGTGTCAAGTGGGCGAGATGTGCAGTCTGTGTTTGACTTTATGAATTTTGAAATGTCAGAGTTTAAGTTCAGAGAGAAACTCGTTGTCCAAACATACGATGGTGCAGCTGTAATGGAATGTATCTGCTATTTGCATTTACAGCTAAGTCCCCCCCCCCCCTGCTACCTGATTTAAGAGGTGATGACTACTCCACTCCACTGCTTTTGTCAACCTTCTCCTGACATGAACTGAAGCCATGTGTCATGTGCCCACTCATCCACTGGCACATTGAATGTTTCCCCTCCCAGCACGGAGTACCCCTATACATTTTCTCTCATTCCTGTATGTAGAGTCAATCACATACACAATCACATTATTACACATCAATGATTTTACTCCTTGTTTGAACTAACTAATTCTTAGCTCTTTGGTCTAACCGTGTAGTGTGTTGTGTTATTGTTTTTTGTCTTCCCAGTCAAATCCTGTCCTGCACTGGTCAAGCCTCTGAACACCTCAACTCATGCTTCATACCCTCATTCAATCACTGTTGTGATCCCTTTTCCACACGGTGTAAGTAGCCCTCTTATTCCCATTCCCCATAATATTGTACTATAAATGTCTTTATTAAATTCTTTACGTTAAAATAATTAGTCTTTGACAATTTTTGAAACACACTTTATCGTCTCCATGAGTTACCCGCCTCCCATCCTCCTAAATGTTTTGAGTCACCAGCCTCCACTGCTCTCGCTGTATTTCACAACGTACTACATAAAGACAAGGTTTGTGAGCATCGATCATCTCATTCCTTTTTTCTCAGATCTTTTTTTCCCTTCGTTTCCTCCTCTATCTCCCCTGTCAGAGGCTTGATGATTCATCACTCATCTCTCTATGATTGCCATCCTTCTTCATATGCTCTTAATCCCTCTCTTACTCTCTCCCTCTATTTCTCTCTGCTCTCTCTCTATCCATCCCGCTCTCTATCTCTCTGGTGGGTGCATTGGGAAAAAAATTGAATTTCACAGAAGTCATTGGAGATTTGTTTAATTGCTTAGTTTTTCTTCTTTTTACTCTTTCATTTTCATCCCTAGTTTCAGCGATCTAGCGGCCATATTGCCAAGGTCTGGAAATGAGAGGCCCTTTACTGATCCACAACATCAGATAATTAGGATCCAGTTGCTGTAGAATTTGTTCAATGGAGAAATTTCCCTCCACCAGCTCCTAATGCAGTTGTTATTGTGAGGAAAATCACATTGATTCTAGTTCCAAGCTGAATGTTCTCTCAGGACAGAGCTACTGTAGTAAGAACGACTCCTGCTCTTCTTGAAAAATGATTGTTTAAGCTTGCAATGTATTTTTCTGAATCATTAATTGATGTGTGTGGCTTCGAGAAATAAGACTACAGTACAAAAGACAAATAAATAACATTGTCCCCATACTAAATGTGTCACATTTCTTCTCCTCTGCCCTTCGCTCTCATCGATTGTTCCCTTCCTCACTGCACGGATAAATGATGCCCAAATAAACTATGTACTGTGCCTTGCAAAAGTTTTCATCCCCCTTGGCTTTTTTTCAGATTTTGTTGCATTACTACCTATAATTTAAATAGATTTTTATTTGGATTTCGTGTAATGGACATACACAAAATTGTCCAAATTGGTGAAGTGAAATGAAAAAAAATTACTTGTTTGAAAATATATATATATTTATTAAAGACGGTAAAGTGGTGTGTGCATGTGTATTCACCCCTTTGCTATGAAGCCCCTAAATAAGATCTGGTGCAACAAATTACCCTCAGAAGTGACATAATCAGTTAAATAAAGTCCACCTATGTGCAATCTAAGTGTCACATGATCTCAGTATATATACACCTGTTCTGAAAGGCTCTAGAGTCTGCAACACCACTAAGCAAGCGGCACCACTAAGCAAGGGGTAAAACCAAGCAAGCGGCACCATGAAGACCAAGGAGCTCTCCAAACAGGTCAGGGACAACGTTGTGGAGAAGTACAGATCAGGGTTGGGTTATAAAAAATATCAGAAACTTTAAACATCCCACAGAGCACCATTAAATCCAATATTAAAAAATGGAAAGAATATGGGACCACAGCAAACCTGCCAAGAGAGGGCCACCCACCAAAATTCACAGACCAAGCAAGGAGGGCATTAATCAGAGATTTCACCATGAGGCCAATGCAAAAAATGTGTCAAATAAATATACTTAATGTAATGGATCTCGTCCTCCTCTTCTGAGGAGGAGTAGCGAGAAGGATCGGAGGACCAATGCGCAGCGTGGTAAGTGTCCATAATGTTTCATCAAAAATGAATACTGAAATACAAAAACAATAAACGTGACTAAACGACACAAACAAAACAGTCCCGTGTGGCACAAACACGGACACGGAAAATAAACACCCACAACTCAAAAGTGAAAGCAGGCTACCTAAGTATGATTCTCAATCAGGGACAACGATTGACAGCTGCCTCTGATTGAGAACTATAATAGGGCGAACACAGAAATCCCAAATTATAGAAAAACGAACATAGACAACCCACCCAACTCACACCCTGACCATACTAAAACAAAGATATAATAACAGAACTAAGGTCTGAACGTGACACTTAATATTCTGAACACAAAGCTTTATGTTTGAGGAAAATCCAACTTAACATCACTGAGTACCTCTCTTCATATTTTCAATCATGATGATTGCTGCATCATGTTATGGGTATGCTAGGACTAGGGAGTTTTCTTAAGATAAAAAAACCCAGAATAGAGCTAAGCACAGGCAAAATCCTAGAGGAAAACCTGGTACAGTCTGCTTTTCAATAGACACTGGGAGACAAAGACAAGACAAGACTTGACAACGGCTGTCTAGCAATGATCAACAACCAACTTGACAGAGATTGAAGAATTTTAAAAAGCATAATAAATATTGTACAATCCAGGTGTGTAAAGCTTTTAGAGACTTACCCAGAAAGACTCACAGCTGTAATCACTGCCAACGGTGATTCTAACCCATTGACTCAGAGATGTGAATACTTATGTAACTGAGATATTTCTGTATTTAAGTTTGTTTTTTTAACATTCTAAAAACATGTTTTCACTTTGTCATTATGGGGTATTGTGTGTAGATGAGTTAGAAGAAGAAAAAAACGATTTTATCCATTTTGAATTGAAGCTGTAACAACAAAATGTAGAATAAGTCAAGGGGTATGGACACTTTCCGAAAGCACTATAAACGACAATCACAGAATTGTGAATTTATTGAATGTGTCAGTGTTGGGGGTAATGCGTTACATAAGTTATGCGTTACGTAATAATATTACTTTAGTGAGTCATTTCTTTTCCATAATTTTTTTGTGAGCTCAATGCGCACATTGCACAGTTTCTGTAGAGATAAAACAAATCAGATGTAGTAGGGAGTTGTAGTTTCCAACAGGCCAATATTCTACATAGTTTAGCATAGAAAACATGGTACTTATAGGACCATGATACATTGAGCTCCTCTTGTCCGATCTGTGTTCCTTTTACCCCTGCTACATAAAAGAGAGAAAAAATGCAAAATGGAGAGGGATAGAGCAGTTGCTTCATGCGGTATCTCTACCTGAAAATGTATGGTCTAAGTGAATGATATTTGGTATTCAGCAGTCATAAAAGTGCCTTATTTACTTTGAAGAAGAACTAAAATTGTGATTTTGTCAGACCGCGTAGGCAGTAGCTCTATAGAGATGAGATGATGACTTGGAATAAAATAATAAAGTCATCAAATTAAACTAATGTAATATACACAACTGAAATATTTTATTGATGTAAAGTAATGTGAATAAATGACGCTTAATAAGTGATAAGCAGTAATGGGAAGTCACTACCATGGGACTTTTATGAATTGTTTTATTCTATGTTGTTACAACATTCAACCCACATAATGCATCGTGCATTTCATGTTTAAAAAAATGACTGTGATGATTTTTTTGCTAATCGCTCAGCACTAGTGTGTAACAGAGTAATTTAACTCATTACTTTTTAAATTTGAGTAATAATATTTGTGTTACTATTTCAAGTAACCCTGGCGATACTTTCAGAAAATATTCCCCCACCAGGTGCAGTGCTTCCATGATCCGATCTCGACTTGTTTCCAAATGTATTTCTCGAGCGAGCGGAGAAAGGCTGTTTGGAGAAATATCATGACCTCTGTCCACAGAAATGGATAGAGGTCTGTGTGTGTGTGTTTCTAATCTTACTTGCCATCAGTGTATTGAATATTTAGCCCAGTGTTGTCTGTTTCTATTCCAGCTAAATGGAAAATTAACTGTCACAACTGTCACATTTTTGTGTCATTTTTGTGTCACAAGCTTCCATTCCACCTGTCACAAAGGGATTTATGGCAAATTTAGGAAGAGATCGTCAACCCTGTTATGGTCCACCCTGTTACTGTATTTGGCACATAGGCACTTACTATAAAAAAAGTTAATTAACTTTGTGAGAAGGGAAAACATGTTTTTTCTGAAGTTGAACATGTGCTCTTTATGACAGAATGTTCAAATTAAATTAGATCCAACAATTTTTTTTTTTACCAGGTTACACTTCTAAAAAGAGACCGAATTTGTGGAATGACACACACACACACACACACACACACACACACACACACACACACACACACACACACACACACACACACACACACACACACACACACACACACACACACACACACACACACACACACACACACACACACACACACACACACACACACACTAACTGGACCCACTCCCCTACTCATCAGTCCTCATTACAGGACCCTTTGAATGTGATCCCAGCACACTCTCTTGTAAATAAACGCCACACACACACTAGTGATGTGCAGGTTGACTCATAACCCACAGTCCCCACAGTTATATCCACAGAGAGGGGCGGGTTAAGGGTCATGAAATATTGTGTGGATGAAGGGTTGGTAGGTGGGTGGTTGAATGAAGAGAAAACAATGCATAAAAACTCTATAAATGTATAATTCTTGTGCAATTTATATCTATAGGCTACAGTGATGTTTTTCTTTCAGAATTTTTGATCTGCCATTAGCGTGTATCCTAAGCCTAAACTTTAGGGACTAACCATAGATCTCCAAATACATACCAATTGCCGAATGCTTTTGGGAACTCGGGCAGAAAGAATTAACACTGATACACTGAGGCAAAAAAAGACAATGCTGAAGTTGAATTCAATAAGAGAAAGGCTGCAAAACGGAGAGTTGAAAATAAAAAGGAGGGACGGCTAGAACAGTAGTCGAATGTTTGGGAAAGAGTTGGTGAAGTGGTAAAGAGGATGATACAAATGCTATGTAATGTGTGATGTTTGTGAGGCACCAGTGATGTGCGGTCAGTTTAGGCAGTGAAAAGGAATGAAAAATAAATAAATATTTGATTAAAAAATCTTTTCGTCATCTTCATGTTTTTGCAGCCTCGCCTTGTGTCTTTCTCGCCCTTTAAACTCCAAACTTCAAATGACTTGCATGTGTGTTTCTACCTTATACTGCCAGCTAAAGGGTGTTTCGCTGCCATTCATGTGTCAATATGTCCTATTCATTTTCTTTGATCTGAAATAATAAATGCTTATGTGTTTTGGCATGAAAAAGGTCATGGGGGATGGGCAGAGCTCCCTCCTGCCTATGGACGCCACTTGTCGTCTGCCGCTTTTTGGGGGTTACGTTCGTTTTACTGCTAGCTAAAAGTAAACTTATCAGAATGTCTAACATGTTGCATCTGAAGTAGTTTTCAACGTGGGATTTTCTAGCAAAACGGGGTGATAAGGAATAGAAGACCAACACCTGAGCTGAGGCACCTACATCAAAGGAAGGGACAGAAAACAAAACGATCATTTCAATCTGAGTGGCATCAACGGAAAGACAAAAATCTAAACAAATCATATTTTATTTGTCACATGCGCCAAATACAACAGGTATTCTCAACCGAGCGGAGAAAGGCTGTTTGGAAATGTGTCTAATAAGCTATAAGAAGTTTGTTAATGGATATTAATATTTTGTGTTTTAAGTTATCATTTCACTTTTACTGTTACACACAATACCTTACAGTGAAGGTACAATACAGTGAAATGCTTATTTACAAGCCCATAACCAACAATGCAGTTTTAAGAAAAATACTTATAAAGTAACAAATAGAAGTAACAAATAATTAAAGAGCAGCAGTAAAATAACAATAGCGAGGCTATATACAGGGGGTACCAGTACAGAGTCAATGTGCGGGGTCACTGGTTAGTCGAGGTAATTGAGGTAATATGTACATGTAGGTAGAGTTATTAAAGTGTCTATGCATAGATAATAACAGAGAGTAGCAGCAGCGTAAAAGAGGTGGGGGGCACAGCAAATAGTCCGGCTAGCAATTTGATTAGATGTTCAGGAGTATTATGGCTTGGGGCTAGAAGCTGTTTAGAAGCCTCTTGGACCTAGACTTGGTGCCGCTTGCCGTGCGGTAGCAGGGAAAACCGTCTATGACTAGGGTTGCTGGAGTTTTTGACAATTTTTAGGGCCTTCCTCTGACACCGCCTGGTATAGAGGTCCTGGATGGCAGGAAGCTTGGCCCCAGTGATGTACTGGGATGTACGCATTACCCTCTGTAGTGCGTTGCAGTCGGAGGCCGAGCAGTTGCCATACCAGGCAGTGATGCAACCCGTCAGGATGCTCTCGAAGGTGCTGCTGTAAAACCTTTTGAGGATCTGAGGACCCATGCCAAATCTTTTCAGTCTCCTGAGGGGGAAAAGGTGTTGCCGTGCCTTCTTCACGACTGTCTTGGTATGTTTCGACCAACCTGGCTCTGTGGCTGAGCTGCTAGCAGCCGACTCTTCTGCCTGCTGTTCTCCACCAGCGACAGAGTGTGGACAAGAGCCGGTTACTGCAACTTTATCAACTTGCCTACAGCACTCGACAAGCATGAGAAATCTGTCTCACATCCAAAGCCAGATAACTCTTAAGACAGCTCACGGACAGATCTGGCATTGAATGAACAACGGAGATTAAACATCAGCATGCTCAATGCAAAAGTAAAAGATAATTGTTAGATTGTGAAAGACCTAATTAATGCTAAATACTACCTAGGTAAACAGGAGTTGGCATTTCGTGGCAACAATGAGAGTGCTAGGTCATCAAACAGGGTCAAATATGTGAGACTATTACATGCCTTTGCTGTTAAAAACAACAACAAAAAAACAGTTAGCAACCCATTTAGAGACCACCACTGTGTTTGCTTTGTGCTCATGGCCTATGGTGGAATTTTAAATGAAACTGACGTGCTCTTCCCTTTTCTGCAGAACAAAGCAATGGATATGAGTTTCTGCCTTACTCGTATCAGTGACACAATGAAAGCACTGGAACAGCAGCATCTACAGCAGCTTTTCTATGAGCGATTCAAGCAGAACTGCAATGAACTGGGCGTGGCAGAAAGCAAAACTCATAGTAAATAGCCGATCAGCGTAGAGAGGGGGCGAATCTACTACAACATACTGGACAATATCAATGTTCAGATGAGAGCCAGGTTTGACCACTTTGGTGAACTGAATTTCCTTGGCATGGTGGACAGCAAAAAAATTGAAACAATGTCACGAAAGTCAAATACCAGCACACTTGAAAGCCTGTCAAAATATGCCAAGTACGTAAGGCTGATCTTGTCAGATTGTACAGTTCACAAATGGTACGAGACAAATCACCTGGACCACTACTCAGCTTTTTGTTCCAGAATGACCTGACACAGACTGTCCCCGTGGCGACAAAGTTACTGCAGCTGGTCCTCACTATACCAGCCACACAAGCATCTGTTGAAACAGATAATGACATACAGTCGAAACCAATCAAGGACCACTGTCATCCCTTGCCATCTCCATCTAGACCAAGACACTTTTGTACAATCTCAATCAGTAGCACTGACTACTAGGCATTTTGTGTGTGTGGCACAGTCTGTAAGTAGGCCTACTCATTTGGGTTTCTGTCTGTGGTGCTGAAAGTCACCTGTTTGTGCAGGGCAGTTGATTGAGGCACAAGCTATTACGGCCTGTGACTGTGTGTCTAATGATTGTGCCCGCCTACCTGCTGTTGTTTGATGGTTGGTTGTGGTTTTTTGATGGTTATCTTTCTGATTGTGTCATACTGATGAATCCAAGATGGTGTTGTAGTCGGACGTGTACTTCTCTTGTCCCGTGTACATAGTCGTTTCCCCTCGTTTTTTCGTATATATTTTGTATATATTATACTCTCCTGCAACCCGCCTCACCCAATGTGTTACGGATCTGCTATTTTAAAACTTTAGAATCTGGAACCCCCATCAGAAGCCAGCCAGTTAACAAGCTACTAGCTAGTAGTCAGTTAACTCGGACATCAGCCAGCCTCAGCTCGGTCAATACATGCCAGTCTGCACAGTGCAATATCAACCCAGAGCATATCGGACTGCTTTTTCTTTATCTCTGGATTCCTACTGCAAGCTCTGAACCTTTACACCGGATCATTGCAGCTAGCTAGCTAACGCCTCTGTCCCGAAGCAAGCACCAGTTAGCCTGGAGCTAGCCTCAAGCTAGGCCCATCTTCCGGCTAGCCAAAGAGGTCAACCAGCCAATTCTTGAACTACAATACCTCCTTTGCCAATTGGCCTTTACTGCCGACACAGAGCCCTGCCGATCCATCATGACTGGTCTGCCGACGTAGCGGTCCGTAGCGGTCACTCGGCTACACATGCAACTCCCCAATGTCAATATGCATTGTCTATTGCTGTTCTGGTTAGTGTTTTTTGTCTTATTTCACTGTAGAGCCCCCAGCCCTGCCCAATATGCCTTAGATAGCCCTTTTGTTCCACCCACCACACATGCGTTTGTTGTTTTATTCACTGCTTTAGCACACTCTGCCAACCCTGATGTCCTAGCTGTGTATGAATCCTGGCTTACCTGGCTTAACTGGTGCCTCTAGAGACCAAACCTCTCTCAACATCACTCAATGCCTAGGTTTATCTCCACTGTACTCACATCCTACCATACCCTTGTCTGTATATTATGCCTTGAATCTATTCTTCCACGCCCAGAAATCTGCTCCTTTTACTTTCTGTTCCGAACGCACTAGATGACCAGTTCTTATAGCCTTTAGCCGTACCCTTATCATACTCCTCCTCTGTTACTCTGGTGATGTAGAGGTTAACCCAGGCCCTGCAGCCCCCAAGCCTTCTGTAACCTTAAATGCCATGGTTTCATGCATGTTAACATTAGAAGCCTCTTCCCTAAGTTTGTTTTATTCACTGCTTTAGCACACTCCGCCAACCCTGATGTCCTAACTGTGTCTGAATCCTGGCTGAGGAAGGCCACCAAAAATCCTGAAACGTCCATCCCCAACTACAACATTTTCCGACAAGATGGAACTGCCAAAGGGGCAGGAGTTGCAATCTACTGCAGAGAAAGTTCTGTCATACTAGCCAGGTCTGTGCCCAAACAATTCGAGCTTCTACTTGTAAAAGTTCACCTTTCCAGAAACAAGTCTCTCACCGATGCCGCCTGTTATAGACCCCCCCTCAGCGCCCAGCTGTGCGCTGGGCAACATATGTGAATTGATTGCCCCCCATCTATCTTCAGAGTTCGTACTGTTAGGTGACCTAAACTGGGATATGCGTCCTGCTATCTAAGCCACATGCCCTTAATCTCACACAAATTACCAAGGCACCTACCAGGTACAACCCTAAATCCATAACCTTGGGCACCCTCTTAGATACCACCCCTCATCACTGTCAAACGCTCCCTAAAACACTTCAGCGTGTAGGCCTTTCTAATCGACCTGGCCCGGGTATCCTGGAAGGATATTGACCCCATCCCGGCAGTAGAGGATGCCTGGTTGCTCTTTAAAAGTGCTTTCCTCACCATCGTAAAAAAAAAGCATGCCCCATTCAAAAAATGTAGAACTGCCCTTGCCAGCACAAAAACATCCTATAGCGTTCTGCATTAGCATCGAATAGCCCCCGCGATATGCAACTTTTCAGAGAAGTCACTAACCAATATACACAGTCAGTTAGGAAAACTAAGTCTACTTTTTCAAACAGAAATGTGCATCCTGTAGCACTGATTCCAAGTTTTGGGACACTGTAAAGTCCATGGAGAATAAGAGCACATTCACCCAGCTGCCCACTGCACTGAGGCTAGGAAACACTCTCACCACCGATAAATCTACGATAATCGATCATTTCAATAAGCATAATTCTACGGCTGGCCATGCTTTCCACCTGTCTACCCCTACCCCTGCCAACAGTTCTGCACCCCCTGCAGCAACAGGCCCTCTGGCAGTCTCTATGGGGGTGCCTCAGGGTTAAATTCTCTGGCCGACTCTTTTCTCTGTATATATCAATGATGTCACTCTTGCTGCTGGTGATTCTCTGATCCACCTCTACGCAGACGACACCGTTTTGTGTACTTCTGGCCCTTCTTTGGACACTGTGTTAATAAACCTCCAAACAAGCTTCAATGCCATACAACTCTCCTTCCGTGACCTCCAACTGCTTTTAAATGCTAGTAAAACTAAATCCATGCTCTTCAACCGATTGTTGCTCGCACACACCCGCCCGACTAGCATCACTAACTACTCTGACTTAGAGTAGTGGACAACTACAAATACCTAGGTGTCTGGTTAGACTGTAAACTCTCCTTCCAGACTCACATTAAGCATCTCCAATCCAAAATTAAATCTAGAATTGGCTTCCTATTTTGCAACAAAGCCTCCTTCACTCATGCTGCCAAACATACCCTCGTAAAACGGACTATTCTACCGATCCTTGACTTCGGAGATGTCATTTACAAAATAGCCTCCAACACTCTACTCAGCAAATTGGATGTAGTCTATCACAGTGCCATCCGTTTGTCACCAAAGCCCCATATACTACCCACCACTGGGACCTGTATGCTTTCTTTGGCTGGCCCTCGCTTCATACTCGTCGCCAAACCCACTGGCTCCCTCATCATATGCACATATATATATATAAATATTTTGCCTCTATGGCCTATTTATTGCCTTACCGCTCTACTCTTCTACATTTGCACACACTGTACATATATTTTTCTATTGTGTTATTGACTGTACATTTGTTTATGTGTAACTCTGTGTTGTTGTTTTTGTTGCACTGCTTTGCTTTATCTTGGCCAGGTCGCAGTTGTAAATGAGAACTTGTTCTCAACTGGCCTACCTGGTTAAATAAAGGTGAAATAAATAAAAATAATTTTAAAAACTGATAAACACTGTAGTAAAAATCTGCTTTACGAATGTGTGTGTACGTGTGTGAGAGACAGGACCGGGGAAAGTGCCTAACTGGCCTCAGACCTCACATTTATTTATTTATTTATTTAACCAGGCAAGTCAGTTAAGAACAAATTGTTATTTTCAATGACGGCCTGGGAACAATGGGTTAACTGCCTGTTCAGGGGCAGAACGACAGATTTGTACCTTGCCAGCTCAGGGGTTTTGAACTCGCACCCTCCCGGTTACTAGTCCAACACTCTAACCACTAGGCTACCCTGCCTGCCGCCTCAAATCACTGTGAGGCGCTATACAAATCCGACAGTCACAAGACGGGGACTTCAAATTCGCACGTCAAGGGAACTGTATTGTTCAGATGGGTTAAAGGGAATTGTAACCTACCTGAAATCTGGACACTTCTGTCAGTCTATAACCTCTCACATAGCCGAATATAATATTAACTCCTGCAGAATTAAGTGTCTTGCTATAAAATGATAGGCTTACACCATCACAAACAGCAGTGGAGAATTCTTTTAAATTTCTTTCAGCATCTTGTGAGAATGAATGCATGGTTAGGGATCATCTGTAAAGGTGGCTGGTGCTAGCATCATAAAAGCGGATAGTATTTCATTCACATAAAATATGCATCCAAGCCATAAAACCGGTCAAACTGAGGTAATTTGGACATTTTGCATGGAAAATCTCTCGTTTTTCTTTTTGTTATTGCATTTTCTCCCTGGCCCCTACTGTACACGTCTTTGCTGTAAGAAAAGCAGAAATGAAAGAGGAAAGAGAAAAACTTTACCGATGCCAACTACACTGCTCAAAAAATAAATAATAATATTTAATAATAAAGGGAACACTTAAAAAACACAATGTAACTCCAAGTCAATCACACTTCTGTGAAATCAAACTGTCCACTTCGGAAGCAACACTGATTGACAGTACATTTCACATGCTGTTGTGCAAATGGAATAGACAACAGGTGGAAATTATAGGCAATTAGCAAGACACCCCCAATAAAGGAGTGGTTCTGCAGGTGGTGACCACAGACCACTTCTCAGTTCCTATGCTTCCTGGCTGATGTTTTGGTCACTTTTGAATGCTGGCGGTGCTTTCACTCTAGTGGTAGCATGAGACGGAGTCTACAACCCACACAAGTGGCTCAGGTAGTGCAGCTCATCCAGGATGGAACATCAATGCGAGCTGTGGCAAGAAGTTTTGCTGTGTCTGTCAGCGTAGTGACCAGAGCATGGAGGAGCTACCAGAAGACAGGCCAGTACATCAGGAGACGTGGAGGAGGCCATAGGAGGGCAACAACCCAGCAGCAGGACCGCTACCTCCGCCTTTGTGCAAGGAGGAGCAGGAGGAGCACTGCCAGAGCCCTGAAAAATGACCTCCAGCAGGCCACAAATGTGTATGTGTCTGCTCAAACGGTCAGAAACAGACCCAATGAGGGCCTGACGTCCACAGGTGGAGGTTGTGCTTACAGCCCAACACCGTGCAGGACGTTTGGCATTTGCCAGAGAACACCAAGATTGGCAAATTCGCCACTGGCGCCCTGTGCTCTTCACAGATGAAAGCGGGTTCACACTGAGCACATGTGACAGACGTGACAGAATCTGGAGACGCCGTGGAGAATGTTCTGCTGCCTGCAACATCCTCCAGCATGACCGGTTTGGCGGTGGGTCAGTCATGGTGTGGGGTGGCATTTCTTTGGGGGCACAGCCCTCCATGTGCTCGCCAGAGCTAGCCTGACTGCCATTAGGTACCGAGATGAGATCCTCAGACCCCTTGTGAGACCATATGCTGGTGTGGTTGGCCCTGGGTTCCTCCTAATGCAAGACAATGCTAGACCTCATGTGGCTGGAGTGTGTCAGCAGTTCCTGCAAGAGGAAGGCATTGATGCTATGGACTGGCCCGCCCGTTTCCCAGACCTGAATCCAATTGAGCACATCTGGGACATCATGTCTCGCTCCATCCACCAACGCCACGTTGCACCACAGACTGTCCAGGTGTTGGCAGATGCTTTAGTCCAGGTCTGGGAGGAGATCCCTCAGGAGACCATCCACCACCTCATCAGGAGCATGCCCAGGCGTTGTAGGGAGGTCATACAGGCACGTGGAGGCCACACACACTACTGAGCCTCATTTGGACTTGTTTTAAGAACATTACCTCAAAGTTGGATCAGCCTGTAGTGTGGTTTTCCACTTTAATTTTGAGTGTGACTCCAAATCCAGACCTCCATGGATTGATCAATTTGATTTCCATTGATAATTTTTGTGTAATTTTGTTGTCAGCACATTCAACTATGTAAAGAAAAGGGTATTTAAGTATGTATCTATGTGTGTGCATGTGGATTATGCCAGTCCTGCCTTAAAGATTTCCATTGCTGGTTGTGTTTTCGTGTGGGGCAGGGCCTGAGAGCTAGAGGTGGTATATCAGTGTTCTGCCCTAATGGCAGTAATCAGAATGCACAATCCTGCATCCAGGCCTGCCTGGGAAAAATCAATACTAGCCTCAGCCTGCCTTTCTGGTGAGAGAGGGAGGAAACCATACACACACACACACAAGATATCATAAAATCGCTCCACTCTGACACATTGATTTGTCAATAAAATACATAGTGGAGCAGATAGAGAGTACATCATTGTGTAATAAGTGGCTTTTTGTGGAAATTAAGTACGTCAACTTTCTGTACCTTTGTGGGTGATTGCCTCATGGCACCAAATGAGTAGCAGAGGCAAAATCTATCAAGGCATCTTAATATACATACTGTATCTACATTATACAACAAAACCATTAGGGCTTGGCTGAATATGTAAAATAATCGGTTGCAGAAAATCTTCAATCATCCAGAAGATGAGTATTAATTAAACAAATGAGGAAGATCATTGATGCATTGTCCATATCTGCTCTGTTGGTCGACTCTCTACTCAATAATAATGCAGTATTAATGATCTCTTGCAAAAATATTTTCTCTCAATGATTTTAACTCAATAGTAAATCAAATACAATTTACTGAACAAAAATATAAAGGCAACATGGAAAAATGTCAAAGATTTGACTGAGTTACAGTTCATGTATGGAAATACATTCATTAGGCCCTAATCTATGGAGTTCACATGACTGGGCAGGGGTGCCTCCATGGGTGGGCATGAGGGGGCATAGGCGCACCCACTGGGGAGCCAGGCCCAGCCAATCAGAATACACATTTCACACAAAAGGGCTTTATTACAGACAGAAATACTCCTCAGTTTCATCAGCTGTCTGAGTGGCTGGTCTCAGACGATCCCGCAGATTTAAAAAAAGACAGATTTGGAGGTCTTGGGCTGGCATTGTTACATGTCTGCTGTTGTGAGGCCTGTTGAATGCACTGCCATTCTCTAAAATGACGTTGGAGGCGGCTTATGGTAGAGAAATTAACATTAAATTATCTGGCAACAACTTTGGTGGACATTCCTGCAGTCAGCATGCCAATTGCACATTCCCTAAAAACTTGAGATACCTGTGATATTGTGTTGTGTGACAAAATTGCACATTTTAGAGTGGCCTTTTATTGTCCCCAGCACAAGGTGCACCTGTCTAATGTTCATGCTGTTTAATCAGCTTCTTGATATGCCACACCTGTCAGGTGGATGGATTATCCTGGCAAAGAAGA
Organism: Oncorhynchus kisutch; assembly: GCF_002021735.2. Taxonomy (NCBI): domain Eukaryota; kingdom Metazoa; phylum Chordata; class Actinopteri; order Salmoniformes; family Salmonidae; genus Oncorhynchus; species Oncorhynchus kisutch. Next base: position 30,796,391 of record NC_034179.2, read on the forward strand.
CATGCTCACTAACAGGGATGTAAACAAATTTGTGCACAAAATTTGAGAGAAATAAGGTTTTAGTGTGTATGAAACATTTCTGGGATCTTGTATTTCAGCTCATGAAACATGGGACCAAGACTTTACATGCTGCGTTTATATTTTTGTTCAGTATATATCGATGAATGGAGCAATGAGCTAACCAAGAGAATGTCATAGATGATCTATGTACAGCAGACATGTGCTCAGATAGCAGTCTACCTTTGCCAAGCAATTTTTTTATTCTGTTTTTGTTGATGTTGTTCTGAACCCACTGCCCACAAGTTGTCGTGATGTCTTCAAGTTCGCCGTTTGTTGCTCCTGCTGGTCTGCCCTGTACAGAGATTGCGCACACCTGGCATCCAAACACGAAGCTGTCACCTGTCCAGTGTGTGTTTAAATATTAACAGTACTGCCACAAGATCATAACATTTGATTAGCACTTGATAACACGTGATTAACATCATTATCAATATTCGGTCAGGTTGGCTGATGCGCACAGCAGAGAGGCAGAAAGACATGGAGAGGATCAACTGCATCAATGACCCTCCGACTCAACTCCATCCCATCATTTTGGAGTTGCGCATGTGTGTCAGGACCTTAGCTAACCACCATATACTAAAATATCCACACACTGTCACTAGACAGCCATATATCATGAGTAAGAAGATTATGAATATTATATTATGTAGTTATTATTAAATCATTGACGAGCATTGAAGAGAAATCACAATAATCTACAAAAAAAGCTAACTAACATATTTACACCAATCCTCAACATCAATGATCAGCTGATAACCCTTTTTCATTTTGAGCACCTGCTCCCTGAAAGATCTGTGCATGGCCCTTATGTACAGTGTGAGGTTGAAGACGGGAACCATAGTGAATGCTATGTGGCTTTCCAGACCTTTGATCACCACAAGTGCTGCCTGTCTGCATTGTGTCGTGCAAGTCGGTCACGACCTCATTGATTCCTGGGCGGACATCGATCACATGCACAATGAATTGTTCTTTGAGGCGCAGCGCCCCAGATCATGAGCTTGTTTTGGATGGAAAGCCATAACAAGGAAGAGGAGGGAAGGAAGAGGGGGGAGGGGTGGGAGCATGCCAATCATAATTCTGAGATGTGCCCTAAAATCACAGTTTACTGTGAGGACAGGGTAGTGCTATGCTTTCAGAGAGAGTGTGTGTGTTTGTGTAAGTGCGTGTTTCCGTGTGTGTGTTTGTGTGCCTGTGTGCGTGCGTGCGTGCGTACGTGTGTGTGCGTGCGTGTGTGTGTGTGTGCGTGTGTGTTAGTAATGCACGGATCAATTGTTTGTTCACCTGCACCCGCCTGCGAATATAGAAAATGTGCTGTAGGCCTACAGTCAGAGACCGCGGAACAATTTTTTGACAGGCCTTTTTTAGATAGGCTTATGTTTTTATTAACATTTTCTACATTTTGGTAGGCTATTTGTCAGTCAACTTGCCTATAATTAGATACACGAAGCTTCTTTTATGTCGTTATTTGTTGCCCTAGAATACTAAATAAACCCTTGCTCACCAGAATAATGTCATAAATCGCTAGAATGAATACTTCAATATACACTGCTCAAAAAAATAAAGGGAACACTAAAATAACACATTCTAGATCTGAATGAATGAAATATTCTTATTAAGTACACATACACATGCACACACACAAACGAACACACACACACACAGACGCAGATACACAGACTTTACATTGTCTCTCACATTAAAAATCACACATTTCTCTGTGCATTTCTCTGTGCTAAACTAAAATCAATCTCCAAATGTTACATTTGAGATCCTTGTGGACTATACATAATGGTGCAAAACAGCTTTACAACCTTGGAATTTTGTTTTGCCATTAAATAGTTTCCCTTTCAGGTTTTGGGCTGGTCTGTGAGGTCTAGCAAGGTTAGGAGAGATCAACTACTTCCGGTCGTATTCTTTCCTCATACATGACCCAGTGATCAGAGAACAACAGAACAACAAACCATACACCAGCAAGAACAAGACCCTCCAAGGGCAAGGTAAACAAACTGTACGTCACTGAACACAATATCTCAACATCTCTCTAACATATGGTTCTCTATTTCTACGTAAAACACCTGCATGTCTTACCAAAGTGGAGGTGTGGAGAGCATTAGGGGCAAACATTTCCTTCTCCAGTTCCAGTGGGGAGTGAAGGGTTTCAGATTGCAGGTCTGAGCATATAGTAGGAACAGCTAGCTAGTGTAGATAAGTGTTAGATAAGCTAGCTAGTGTACTGAGAGTGGGGTTAGCTAGTTCAGCCATTATCAGTGCTGATAGACGAACAGCCCACTGACTGTTCCTAAACCTGTTTCCACTAGATGGGCTGGCCAAGCAGAGGGAGAGATAAGGAGGACAGGGAAAGGGTGGTGGGGGTGAGAGGGCTGACTTTGGAGTGCTGCCTAATAGAGAAATCAATGTGCCTCAGAGCCCAAAAAAAGGAGGAGGTAGAGGGGGATTTGAGGCGGAGGAGAGCAGGAGAGGAAGACGAGAAGAGGAGAAGGAGGAAGAGGATGGTAGGATTGGCCACCTAGCTGAGTGACCTCATTAAAAAATAAACAGCTAATCATCACCAGGATGGGGTGGCCAATTGGGTGGCCAATTTCCAGCAGCGCCCAGTCATGGGGGGGAGAGCGGTGGACATACTCACTCTACCCTCTCCCCCAGTCCTGCAGCCTCTCCCTGTCGGGCCAACCTGAGAGAGAGAGAGAGAGAGAGAGAGAGAGAGAGAGAGAGAGAGAGAGAGAGAGAGACAATAACTATTTTCAGCTCCCACTGAAACCGCCCACAACAACCTGGGATGACTACAACACAATGGATGACGACGGATGCCAGAGCCTGGCACGTGAAATATTGATGAGATGTAAAAAGAAAATTGATGAGGTAATTGTTTCTTTTCTACCTTCATCCTGTCATCATCAATGACTTCACCTGGTTGAGTCGCTGCCTTTTTATCACACAAGCACACATACACACAGTGCAAAGACACACTCACACACTTGCAGCGAGACCCGTCAGGCTCTAAAAGTGCCCTCTGACACACTCCTATGCTGGCCCCTTGGCCATCTCTGGCGCACATACACACTCAGATGCTAACACACATACACACTCAGATGCTAACACACATACATACTCAGACGCTAACACACATACACTCAGCCAGGCAGTCAGCAGCTCTAATGGCATAGACATGGCCGAGTTGTGAAGCACGAAGGGAGAAGAGACACACTTTGACAGATGGGGAGGTGGGGAGGGAGAGGGACTGTGCTGGGTGATGTGATGAGGCCATTTTACAGTCCTGTCCTGGGCCACTCTGCTAATATGTTGGTTCAAGGGCTGGTGGTCCATCACAGTATGCTATACCTTCTGGGAAGGGAGAAGGAGATAGGTAGAGGGAGGAGAGGGATGTCTGACCACAGCAGATGATAACATAGAGCCCCCTGACTGAGGTTGCCTGACTCCTAATTGATTTCTCAGGCCAACTCTCTCTCCTCCTCCCCTCCTCTTCTCTCTCTCTCTCTCTCTCTCTCTCTCTCTCTCTCTCTCTCTTTAAATGAAGGGATTATGATATGTAAACAACAGCAGTAAACCTGTCACGACATTGCAGTGTTACAGTGAGCAGAGAAACACTCAGGAAATGACTTCCTACAGTATGTGAGTCAGGCCAAAAGGACAGGCCAGAGGAGGGACCTGGCAACAAGAGTCAGACAGAGAGAGGGAGAGAGCAACAGACAGACAGAGAGACAGTGAGACAGAGCGAGAGAGGGAGAGAGAGGGAGAGATATAGATAGACAGACAGAGAGACAGTGAGACAGAGCGAGAGAGGGAGAGAGAGGGAGAGATATAGATAGACAGACAGAGAGAGTAGTAGTAGTAGCAGTTGTCATAGTCTGTTAACCCTGTCTTAGGCTCTCTCTCAACCCCCTTTTATCCTATATAGGGAAGTACACCATGGATTGTTTTGAAAGCAAAAGATGAATAAAAGCAGAGATAAAGGGGAGGTTAAGAAAATATTGGAAGAGAGACAGAGAGAAATGGAAGGATGGGATGGGGGTTTGAGAGAGAGAGAGAGAGAGAGAGAGAGAGAGATGGAAGGATGGGATGGGGGTTTGAGAGAGAGAGAGAGAGAGAGAGAGAGAGAGGGAGAGAGTGAGAGAGAGACAGAGAGAGAGAGAGAGAGAGAGAGAGAGAGAGAGAGAGAAATGGAAGGATGGGATGGGGGTTTGAGAGAGAGAGAGAGAGAGAAGGAGAGAGAAATGGAAGGATGGGATGGGGGTTTGAGAGAGAGAGAGAGAGAGAGAGAGAGAAGGAGGACAAGGCCTGCCACACTCAGCTACTGAAAAGACTGCAATCAATAATTTACATCATCTGTCACCACGCGCTCCACTGGACCACTCAACAAACAGCGCAGACAAATTAAGGCAAAAACACACACGCAAGAGCTGCACACACACACGCACCCATCCCGACCACCCCTCTACTTTGCTTGCAAACAGCAGCAGACAATAACAGATTCAGCAGAGAGGACCAGACACCCTACTTTCCATATATCGCCTGTTTAATTTTCCAACACACACTGCCATTTTAGCAGTCTAGACTCTAGACAAAGCTTTTGTCTCTTACAGCAGCCATGTTATATTTATATATGGCAATGTTGCATGTGCTTTAATACTTGATACATTCCTATCCTTGTAATATTTCCCAGAGTGTATGATTAGACTTGTTGGGGGAGGATGTACAGTAAAGGGAGAGCACCATGTTAAAATTAACTGTATGTTTGTTTCAGATGGTGAAATTAGTGAATACCTTTTATGAATACCTCATTTATAGCAGATATTTGCTCTGGTTCTCTCAGACTACATTATCTGGAATAGTTGTGGACCAAGATCTGGGTCTTTTGAAGGTAATATGGCCTACTTATAATATGTTTCATTAATAAGTCATTATATACACTTATGAATGCTTGATTGCTTTGTAAATGCAATAATATGAATTCACTATAATTAGTGCATACACTATCACTATGTGTATACACATCTTCATTTCAAACCTACAGGCATGCTAGTCGGCGATGAGTAGGCTAATTCCAGAAGACTAAAACACTGAAGCAGACAGCAGATCATTGGGTCCATCAAAACAAAGATCCCTAAAAAGCATCTGAGACAGAATAAAACTAGCAAAAAAAACGAATGTATTTTATTTTTGTGTAGAGAAAGGATGTCTGTCCATTTCTAGAGCAAAGTTTGTAATTGTGCCGATTCATGCCTTCTCCCATCGTCCCTTAAAAATGTTGTAGGCCTAGGCCCTAGGCCTATTTCTAATCTTGCGCAATTTAATGTATTTAAAGTTGAATTTTCACTCATGTTCAGATGAGTGCTGATATTTGTAGCCTTTGTGTTAATAGACTTCATGACCTGGAAAAAGAGAAAGCTTAGCTAAAGGGCAATCAAACTCGAAATTCACATGGCTTGAAACTGGTGTGGAAACCAACTTCCATCATGAGCAATATTTTCTATGAAATGTTTGGGTAGGAGAAGCTGGGTCCCATGTGGTTAATTAACATAGCGCACCACACGGGTCCTCTTCACAACAGCTCTTGTTGTATGATTGTACGAATCCACAGTTTTGAATTCAAATGAAGAATTTTCACCTGGCAGAATCGGAGGCTCTGACCTATGTGGAGAAGAAGTTCAGCATCTATCCAGACCTGAGTGCCGAACTGCTAAAACAGAGGGCGACCTACAACGAGGTGAGATCCCAGCTACGCAAGCTGAACCTGAGATGCAGCTTCATCCACCCGGAAAAACTCATCTTGACCTTCCAGAATAAGGCACAACACATTTCCAACTTCCAAGAAGGCTCACGATTTATTCCGATGAACACATCAAGCCCAACACACAAGAGAATTGGCCGACAGCTGTAACCTCAATATGACTGGCTCAATATTCAGGTATGTGCATTCACAACCATATAGCCTAGACCAGGGCTATGACGCTGCCCCTCATTAGACAACCTGGAATTAAACGTTTTTTTGGGGGGGGGTTGCATCATTTGATGGACACAACATGCCTACCACTTTGAAGATGCAACATATTTTTTATTGTGAAACAAACAAGATACAAGACAAAACAACAGAAAACCTGAGTGTGCATAACTATTCACCCCCCAAAGTCAATACTTTGTAGAGCCACCTTTTGCAGCAATTACAGCTGCAAGTATCTTGGGGTATGTCTCAAAAGCAGGCAAAACTGCTCCAGCTCCTTCAAGTTGGATGGGTTCCGCTGGTGTACAGCAATCTTTAAGTCATACCATCGATTCTCAATTGGATTGAGGTCTGGGCTTTGACTAGGCCATTCCAAGAAGTTTAAATGTTTCCCCTTAAACCACTCGAGTGTTGCTTTAGCGGTATGCTTAGGGTCATTGTCCTGCTGGAAGGTGAACCTCCGTCCCAGTCTCAAATCTCTGGAAGACTGAAACAGGTTTCCCTCAAGAATTTCCCTGTATTTAGCGCCATCCATCATTCCTTCAATTCTGAACAGTTTCTCAGTCCCTGCTGATGAAAAACATCCCTACAGCATGATGCTGCCACCACCATGCTTCACTGTGGGGATGGTATTCTATGGGTGATGAGAGGTGTTGGGTTTGCGCCAGAGATAGTGTTTTCTTTGATGGACAAAAAGCTCAATTTTAGTCTCATCTGACCAGAGTACCTTCTTCCATATGTTTGGGTAGTCTCGCACATGACATTTGGCGAACACCACATGTGTTTGCTTATTTTTTTATTTAAGCAATGGCTTTTTTTCCATGGAAATCTCTTCCATAAAGCCCAGCTCTGTGGAGTGTACGGCTTAAAGTGGTCCTGTGGACAGATACTCCCATCTCCGCTGTGGAGCTTTGCAGCTCCTTCAGGATCATCTTTGGTCTCTTTGTTGCCTCTCTGATTTAATGCCCTCCTTGCCTGGTCTGTGAGTTTTGGTGGGTGGCCTTCTCTTGGCAGGTTTGTTGTGGTGCCATATTCTTTCCATTTTTTAATAATGGATTTAATGGTGCTCTGTGGGATGTTTAAAGTTTATGATATTTTTTTAGAACCCAACCCTGATGTCTACTTCTCCACAACTTTGTCCCTGAACTGTTTGGAGAGCTCCTTCGTCTTCATGGTGCCGCTTGCTTGGTTGTGCCCCTTGCTTAGTGGTTTTGCAGATTCTGGGGCCTTTCAGAACATGTGTATATATACTGAGATCATGTGACAGATCATGTGACACTTAGATTGCACATAGGTGGACTTTATTTAACTAATTATGTGACTTCTGAAGGTAATTGGTTGCACCAGATCTTATTTAGGGGCTTCATAGCAAAGGGGTGAATACACATGCACACACCACTTTACCGTAAAAAAAAAAAATGTTGTAAAAAAAAAAGTACTTTTTTTCATTTCACTTCACCAATTTGGACTATATTGTGTATGTCCATTACATGAAATTCAAATAAAAATATTTTTAAATTAAGTCAAATCAAATGTATTTATAAAGCCCTTCGTACATCAACTGATGTCACAAAGTGCTGTACAGAAAACCTGCCTAAACCCCAAACAGCAAGCAATGCAGGTGTAGAAGCACGGTGGCTAGGAAAAACTCCCTAGAAAGGCCAGAACCTAGGAAGAAACCCAGAGAGAAACCAGGATATGAGGGGTGGCCAGTCCCCGTCTGGCTGTGCCGGGTGGAGATTATAACGAAACATGGCCAAGTTGTTCAAATGTTCATAGATGACAAGCAGGGTCAAATGATAATAACCACAGTGGTTGTCGAGGGTGCAACAGGTCAGCACATCAGGAGTAAATGTAAGTTGGCTTTTAAGTACCATATTTGTGGTTAGAAATTACAGGTTGTAATGCAAAGAATGGAAAAACACCAAGGGGGATGAATACTTTTGCAAGGCACTGTATCTGTCTTGATTTTTTTCTTTCTTTCTTTTCTATAATACTCACACTAACTCATCAAGTCTGCTAACTTAACTGTAAAGATCTGAAGGGATGGATAGACATGTTTAATACCACAAATATGCTACTTAAAAGATTCCATGTGTGAAGCTGCCACTCATTGTTATGCTGCAACTATGTCATGACAGTAAAGGGCGAGGGGAACCGGGCAGGGGAGGCTTGGGACTAGGGAAGGGGGGGTCGGGGAAGGGTAGGGAAGGGGGGAACCATCCACAGAGAGGGTTTTCTGGGTGGGAGTGACCAATGGGTAGGTTTCCCTATGGGACCTGTTTTTTTGTTTCACATCCATGGGCTTATCATCATTAAACTAGATAATTAATCAAATCAAATAAAAGTTTAACAATTGCATCGCTACCTATTCACTCTTGAAATTTGAAAGGCCTTAATACTCATGAAATGTTCCAGCTGCCTTATAGCCCCATAATATCAAAGATCCACCACCATATGTAACAGTTGGTATGGGGATATTTTCTGTTCATGAATTCTCATTTCAAAGCCAAACCCACCACTGGTGTGCGTGGCTAAAGCAACAAGATCTCATAGTTTTCCTTCAAAATTCAACATATTATGGATGAATGTCTCTTTTTGATCCATTAATTACACAGTTTAATTTTGCATGACTGTATCATGGTGTGTGAAAGATTTAAAAATGGTCGCAAACTTGTAACTTGACATATGAATACATTCAATAAGATTTGCAAGCACAATTTACTTTCAGTCCATTTACAAGTATGACTATTCTTCTGTGAATCAAAAATACACTTGCAGATTTTTCATCGATTTCAGCAGCTCTGAGAACCTTTTAATCCTGACCAGTCAGTTCCCTCTGCCAAATCCACAGCTGCCTGACCATTGGCTGGATTGTTCCGTCAATCAAATGTCAGGAAGTTGCTACCCATATGAGCAAGAGAGGATGAGGTAAATAAACCAAGACTATCTACTTGAAGGTAATCATCTCTTTTATCTATGTACATTGTTTGTGAAAGGGCATGACAGTAGTTTGCCTATCATGTGAAATATAATGGTACATTTCAGATGAACTCCAGACCAGCCGTTGCATTGACAGCCACTATTGCGTTAGCTAGCTGGCCTTTGACATTCATCCTAGCTTTACCATCAACTGGCTAGCTTTATCAGGGAGCTTTAGATGCAAGGGGAAAACAAATATATATGTTAGTTAACCATCTGATTGATAAAGTTGATAGATAACTCAATTGAAACTGCTGGAGGAAAGCTAGCTAGCTAACTCCCACCATCATTACTGCAGTGTGGCTAATATTAGCTAGGTTTCTAGAAGAAAAAAAAAAATATATATATATATATTTGCTAGCTATATTTTAAAGACTTTTAAGCATTTTTTGTCAAACTACTTCATTCCACTGCCTCGATTAATTGGTGACTGAAAAAGTTGGTAAGAAAAATGCCTCTCTCAATTCTACTGCAAATAAATAGACTAGCTAGCTAAACCTGATCAAGCTTATGAATATGTACAACTGTTTACAAAATGATGGCACATTAAAGATCGTTGAGGTTCTTAGCCACTTAAACCAGCAATGAAATTTGAGCAGTGAGATTAATTTATTCCCCCTCTTTGAACTTTTCCTCAGGTTGAATCACATCCCTAACACCCAGACAGATGTAAAGAACTTGGGGACCTCCCAGCCACTAGGAAAATCATCTTGTTCTTGGAGTTTATTCACAAGGTTAGATAGAAATAGATCCACACATGTTATTCTCTATCATGCAGAATTGTGGCTTATCTTGTAATTTGGGAAGATCATTCAATAATACAGACCTGGGTGAATTCTATCCCAGTGGACTGAACAGTGAAGGTTTTTATTCAATTTACACCACAATTGGTTGAATGAGGTGTTAGTGAAGTGCTGGAACAAAAACCTGTACACTCCTGAGTAAAGAACATACAGTTGAAGTCAGAAGTTTACATACACCTTAGCCAAATACATTTAAACTCAGTTTTTCACAATCCCTCAATCCTGTTGTTCTAGGCTTGATTTGCACTTTTTGCACCAAAGTATGTTCATCAATAGGAGACAGAACGCGTCTCCTTCCTGCGTGGTATGATGGCAGTGTGGTCCCATGGTGTTTATACTTTAATCCTAGTAAAAATGCCCAGTTTTAGGTCAGTTAGGATCACCACTTTATTTTAAGAATGTGAAATGTCAGAATAATAGCAGAGAGAATGACTTATTTCAGCTTGTATTTCCTTAATCACATTCCCGGTGGGTCAGAAGTTTACATACACTCAATTAGTATTTTGTAGCATTGCCTTTAAATTGTTTAACTTGGGTCAAACATTTTGGGTAGCCTTCCACAAGCTTCCCACAATAAGTTGGGTGAATTTTGGCCCATTCCTTCTGACAGAGCTGGTGTAACGGAGTCAGGTTTGTAGGCCTCCTTGCTCGCACACACTTTTTCAGTTCTGCCCACAAATTTTCAATAGGATTGAGGTCAGGGCTTTGTGATGGCCACTCCAATACTTTAACTTTGTTGTCCTTAAGCCATTTTGCCACAACTTTGGAAGTATGCTTGGTGGTCATTGTCCATGTGGAAGACCCATTTGTGACCAAACTTCAAATTCCTGACTGATGTTTTGAGTTGTTGCTTCAATATATCCACATCATTTTCCTACCTCATGAAGCCATCTATTTTGTGAAGTTCACCAGTCCCTCCTGCAGCAAAGCACCCCCACAACATGATGCGGCCACCCCTGTGCTTCACGGTTGGGATGGTGTTCTTCAGCTTGCAAGCCTCCCCCTTTTTCCTCCAAACATAACGATGGTCATTATGGCCAAACAGTTCTATTTTTGTTTCATCAGACAAGAGGACATTTCTCCAAAAAGTACGATCTTTGTACCCATGTGCAGTTGAAAACCATAGTCTGGCTTTTTTATGGCAGTTTTGGAGCAGTGGCTTCTTCCTTGCTGAGCGGCCTTTCAGGTTATGTCGATATAGGACCCATTTTACTGTTGATATAGATAGTGTTGTACCTGTTTCCTCCAGCATCTTCACAAGGTCCTTTGCTGTTGTTCTAGGATTGATTTGCACTTTTTGCACCAAAGTATGTTCATCAATAGGAGACAGAACGCGTCTCCTTCCTGAGTGGTATGATGGCAGTGTGGTCCCATGGTGTTTATACTTGTGTACTATTGTTTGTACAGATGAACGTGGAAAGGCGTTTGGAAATTGCTCCCAAGGATGAACCAGACTTGTGGAGGTCCACAATTTTTTTTTCTGAGGTCTTGGCTGATTTCTTTTGATTTTTCCATGATGTCAAGCAAAGAGGCACTGAGTTTGAAGGTAGGCCTTGAAATACATCCACAGGTACAGCTCCAATTGACTCAAATGATGTCAATTAGCCTCTCAGAAGCTTCTAAAGCTATGACATAATTTTCTGGAATTTTCCAAGCTGTTTAAAGGCACAGTCAACTTAGTGTATGTAAACTTTTGACCCACTGGAATTGTGATACAGTGAATTATAAGTGAAATCATCTGTCTGTAAACAATTGTTGGAAAAATTACTTGTGTCATGCACAAAGTAGATGTCCTAACCGACTTGCCAAAACGATTGTTTGTTAACAAGAAATTTGTGGAGTGGTTGAAAAACAAGTTTTAATGACTTCAACTTAAGTGTATGTAAACTTCTGACTTCAACTGTATGTGACTAATTTCAGGCATATGTCGCGCTTCACTACTTCACAGCAGAGGCATTTGAACATAAACCTTTTTAAATCAAAATGCGTTTGTTGGCAGAAATGGAGAAGTGGAGAAGAGGTATTCAGGGTGGACTTCTAGTCCGTCTCAGGAGACGGGCACACCATCCACCACTTCAGAGTATATTACTCGCTAATGTTCAGTTTCTGGACAATAAGGTAGACGAGCTCAGAGTGAGGATCTCCTTACAGAGTTGCATCAGGGACTGTAACATACTCTTTTTCACGGAATAATGGCTCTGTCGGGATATACTGTCCATGTCCATGCAGCCAGCTGGGTTCTCAGTTCATCGCGCTAATAGGAATAAAGACCTCTGTATTACCTCCCAAGAAATGTTTCTTCGATTATAGTCACAGCCGTTTATATTCCCCCTCAAGGAACTACACTGGACATTATGCAAACTGGAAACCACATATCCTGAGGAACATTTATTGTAGCTGGGGATTTTAGAAAAGCATATTTGAGGAAAATGCTACCGAAGTTCTATGAACACATTGACTGTAGTAGTCGCTTAGGGAAACACTAGATCACTGCTATTCGCCTTTTCGAGGTGCCTACAAGAACCTCCCCCGCCCTCCCTTTGGCAAATCAGATCACATCTCAGTTTTGCTCCTCCTTTCCTATAGGCAGAAACTCAAACAGGAAGTACCTGTGCTAAGGTCTAGTCAAAGCTGGTCTGACCAATCGGAATCCATGCTTCAAGATTGTTTTGATCAACTGGACTGGGATATTTTCCGGGTAGCCTCTGAGAATAACATTGACGCTTACACGGACACAGTGACACAGTGATCAGGAAGTGTATAAGGGATGTTGTTTCCATGGTGACTATTAAAACCTAAAGAAATCATAAACTGTGGATAGATAGCAGCATTCGCGCAAAACTGAAAGTGTGAACCACTGCATTTAACCATGACAAGGTGACTGGGAATATGGTTGAATACAAACAGTGTAGTTATTCCCTCCGTAAGGCAATATAACAGGTGAAACGTCAGTACAGAGACAAAGAGGAGTCGCAATTCAACAGATAAGACAAGTTGTATGTGGCAGGCTCTACAGACAATCACAGATTACAAAGGGAAAACCAGCCACGTCGCGGACACCAACTTCTTGCTCCCAGACAAGCTAAACACCTTCTTTGCCCATTTTGAGGATAACAGTGCCACCGACATGGCCCACTCCCAAGGACTGTTGGCTCTCATTCTCCATGGGCGACGTGAGTAAGACATTGAAGCGTGTTAACCCTCGCAAGGCTGTCAGCCTAGAAGGCATCCCTAGCCGCATCCTCAGAGCATGAGCAGACCAGCTGGCTGGAGTGTTTACAGAGATATTCAATCTTTCCCTATCCCAGTCTGCTGTCCCCACTTAATTCAAGATGTCCACCATTGTTCCTTTACCCAAGACAGCAAAAGTAACTGAACTAAATTACTATTGCCCCGTAGCAATCACTTCTTCCACCATCTAATGCTTTGAGAGGCTAGTTAAGGATTATATTACCTCTACCTTCCTGACACCCTAGACCCACTTCAATTTGCTTACCACCCCAATAGATCCACAGACAATGCACACTGCCCTATCCCATCTGGACAGGAGGAATACCTACAACAGAATGCTGTTCATTGACTATAGCTCAGCCTTCAACACCATAGTACCCTCCAAGCTCATCATTAAGCTCGGCACCCTGGGTCTGAACCCCGCCCCATGCAACTGGGTCCTGGACTTTCTGACGGGCTGCCCCCAGGTGGTGAAGGTAGGAAACAATGCCTCCACTTCGCTGATCCTCAAAACAGGGGCCCAACAAAGGTGCGTGCTCAGCCCCCTCCTGTACTCACCAATGACTGCATGGTCACGCACGTCTCCAACTCAATCATTAAGTTTGCAGATGACACAACAGTAGTAGGCCTGATTACCACCAGTGACGAGACTTCTCCACAGTTGAGAAGGTGTAAAGCTTCATGTTCCTTGGCGTGCACATCACTGACAATCTGAAATGGTCCACCCACACTGTCAACAGCGCCTCTTCAACCCCAGGAGGCTGAAGAAATTCGACTTGAACCCTAAGACCCTCAGAAACTTTTACAGATGCACAATTGAGAGCATCCTGTCAGGCTGTATCACCAACTGGTACAGCAACTGCACAGCCCGCAAGCACAGGGCTCTCCAGAGGGTGGACGGTCTAACATAGGGTCTGTTAGACCCTCTCTCCAGAGGGTCTGCCCAACACATCACCGGCGGCACACTCGAAGGCCAAAAAGATCACCAAGGACATCAACTACTCGAGCCACGCCTGTTCACCCTGCTATCATCCAGAAGGTGAGATCAGTACAGGTGCATCCAAGCTGGGACCCAGAGACTGAAAAACAGATTCTATCTCAAGGCCATCAGACGGTTAAATAGCCATCACTAGCCGGCTCCCACCCGGCTACTCAACCCTGCACCTTAGAGGCAGCTGCCCTACATACATAGACTTGATATCACTGGCCACTTTAATAATGGAACACTGGTCACTTTAATATTGTTTACATATTGCTTTACTCATCTCATATGTATATACTGTATTCTATTCTACTGTATTTGTTACCCTTTTCAGGAAACTAGGAATATGTCGCAGGTCACTACTTCACAGCAGAGGCATTTGTACATAAACATTTTTTAATCAAAATGCATTTTTTTTGGCAGAAATGCCTTCTCGAACATGTAAAATTAATGTGTCTTAACAACAAAATTGTATGCCATCTGTAAATACAAATAAACATGTGAAATTACAAGCAACCTTCCGCTAGCCATGATTGGCTAAGATAATGAGTGGGCTGGACATGCCGAGAGATGAGTTTGGATTTGTCTGCCGTATAGCAGGCTTCTGTCTATGAGCTGGTCAGTATGTCTAGGTAATCCTGCCTAACGCATCTTTTTTATGTATTGAGTAGTAAAACTGCACAAGTGTTGCTCTCCACTTTCTGGAGGACTTTCTGGAGGACTTTCTGGAGGACTGAGTTTTGAAATCAGTGGAATTACATCTTAAAACTAAGGGCAACCATGGCATCCGGCCGGAGAAGCGTCCATCCATGATGTATATGGGTAAGATAGTCTAGGTAGCTACATTTTCAGATATTACACGTTTCTAATATTTACAGAAAGTATTTTCATTTCAAGTGAAAGTGTACTATTAGCTAGCTAACGTTAGCTGGTTGTCTTGCTAGCTAACATTACGTGTATGATCTTATTATTCGTATCTCAGAGCCATTTGATTGGCCAGTAATAGCCTAATGTTAGCTAGCTAACATTGAACCTGGTTGGTTAGTTACCTGCAGATTCATGCAGGGTAGTAACGTCATGAGTTGGGATTATGGTTAATTGTTTAGCTAGCTAGCTAGCTAGACACATGTCTTAACAAAAGTCCCCACTATGCAAGTATCCATTTCAATAGAATTTCACTGCAACAACCGTTGATAGACGTACTAGTTGATAAATTTGCTCTGGCTATCTACTCCGATTTCAGACCACAGGTAAGATAGTCTAGCTAGCTACATTTTCGGATATTACATGTTTCTAATTTTTACAAAGTATTTTTAAGTTAAAGTGTACTGCTAGCTAGCTAGTTAACGTTAGCTGGCTGGCTTGCTAGTTAACGTTACGTGTATGATCTTACTATTCGTATCTCAGAGCCATTTGCTTGGCTAGTTATAGCCTAATGTTAGCTAGCTAACATTGAACCTGGTTGGTTAGCAACCTGCAGATTCAACGTCATGAGTCGGGATTATGGTTCAATGTTTACCTAGCTAGCTAGCTAGCTAGCTACATGTCTTAACAAAAGACTCTCATCTGAGTGTGCCAGAGTGCAGAATAACTGATGAATTTACGAACGCTCAACACCCGCTGAATATAGCCGGTGTCAGTAAACGTCGGCAAAAAAAGCATAATTAATTGTTGCCAGCAGCACAGTTACAGTCACCAATGCTATAGATAACATGAAAACAGTGTAAACAGCTCTGCTAGGGTGAGTAAAATGGTCAGAGTGGAGTATTCTCTCATTTATGTGTGGAAGTAGCTAGCAAGCTAGCCAATATTAGCCAGTTAGCTTGGGTGTTTGACTGCTGTTGTGAGGTCAGAATGTTCAGATCAACCCTACTCATAGGCCAGAGTGTCCAGTGTGTGCTCTGAAGGCTCCGAGAGTGAAACACTCTGAATTTACTAACGGACAATCTGACAGCACAGTTGCAGTCACCATCGCTTTGGATAACATAACAGCCTAACCAGCTCTGCTAGGGTGAGTAATATCCAGTGAGCTGTTCTCTCATTTGTGTCTGGAAGTAGCAATACAGTTAGCTTGGGTGCTTGACTGCTGTTGTTAATACAGAATGCTCAGATCAACCCTTAAAGAGATGGGTGGGGCTAAAGCTTAAGAGGGTGTGAACGATACTGAATGGGTGTAGACAAAGAAGTAGTGATACCAAAACATTCAAATGCCATTTTCTCAAAAGTGAGTTTACAAGTTTATCAACTTTCAAAGCAGAGTTACTTTCTCATTGTTCTTCAACTGTAGTGTATGATACACTATTTTGTAGCTCTGAGTCTCTAATTTTATCCAATATAAAAAACACCATTTCAAATGTTGGTACATAAGACCGATTTGAGCCGGTCGGTCACATTTAGGCAATGCCACTCCGGCATTGCTTGTCCTAATATTCATATATTTCTTAGTTCCATTATTTTACTTTTAGGTTTGTGTATTGGTATGAATTGTTACGTACTACTGCACTGTTGGAGCTAGGAACACAAGCATTTCGTTACACCCGCAATAATATCTGCTAAATATGTGTATGTGACCAATAAAATGTGATTTGATTTGATTTGGAGTACTGTTTAGCTGTAGGCCCTGTATAGTCAGCTAACTAGTTGGTTGTTTTGTCTTGTTTCTACCAAAGTATACTGAACAAAAATATAAACGCAACATGTAAAGTGCTGGTCCTATGTTTCATGAGCTGAAATAATAGATCCCAGACATTTTCCATACGCACAAAAGCTTATGTCTCTCAAATGTTATGCACACATTTGTTTACATCCCTGTTAGTGAGCATTTTATCTTTTGTCAAGATAATACACCCACCTGACAGGTGTGGCATGTCAAGAAGCTGATTAAACAGCATGATCATTACACAGGTGCACCTTGTCCTGGGGGCAATAAAAGGCCACTCTAAAATGTGCAGTTGTGTCACACAACATAATGCTACAGATGTCTCAAGTTGAGAGGGAGCATGCAATTAGCATGCTGACTGCAGGAATGACCACCAGAGCTGGTTGGTTTAGACATGATTCTTCCCCCACTTGGCTGAATATTGAGAGACAGATGGTATATATCCTATTGCCTTGAAAGAGGTGGTTTTAATTTATCTTAACTCTTAAACAGTGTAAACTATGCTTTGGTCGTATTATTGCTCACTATTTTTATCTGGTGCAAAATTGAAAAACAATGGAGCTGGGAATCAAAATTGCATGTCTGGAGTGAGGCCTTTTGCATCCCACCAATGGTCCAAATGTGGAATCAGTATGTTTGCTGATATTATGGACAGTATTGGTTTGAGAATATTGCAAGATCTTAAAACACATACACATTACCAGGTAACTCCTTCTTTCTATGTCCACAACTTTGGTCATTTATGCTGGCATATGGAGTTCCTTGGGATACCCAATTATCTAACAATCCAATGATGGGATTTATAGCATCAGAGTATCAGCTGTTCCGGATGACTGTGTAATCACGCTCGCTGTAGCCAATGTGAGTAAGACCTTTAAACAGGTCAACATTCACAAAGCCGCAGAGCCAGATGGATTACCAGGACGTGTACTCCGAGCATGCGCTGACTAACTGGCAAGTGTCTTCACTGACATTTTCAACATGTCCCTGACTGAGTCTGTAATACCAACATGTTTCATGCAGACCACCATAGTCCCTGTGCCCAAGAACACTAAGGTAACCGGCCTAAATGACTACCGACCTGTAGCACTCACTTCTGTAGCCATGAAGTGCTTTGAAAGGCTGGTCATAGATCACATCAACACCATTATCCAAGAAACCCGAAACCCAATCCAATTTGTATACCACCCCAACTGATCCACAGATGAAGCAATCTCTATTGCACTCCACACTGCCCTTTCACACCTGGACAAAAGGAACACTATTCATTGACTACAGCTCAGCGTTCAACATCATAGTGCTCTCAAAGCTCATCACTAAGCTAAGGACACTGGGACTAAACACCTCCCTCTGCAACTGGATCCTGGACTTCCTGATGGGCCACCCCCAGGTGGTAAAGGTAGGTAACAACACATCTGCCACGCTGATCCTCAACACGGAGGCCCCTCAGAGGTGCGTGCATCCCCTACTGTACTCCCTGTTCACTCATGACTGCACGGCCAGGCACGACTCCAACACCATCATCAAAATCCTTGAGGAAAACCTGGTTCAGTATGCTTTCCAACAGACACTGGGAGACAAATTCACCTTTCAGCAGGATAATAATCTAAAACTCAAGGGCAAATATACACTGCAGTTGCTTACCAAGACAACAGTTGAATATTCCTGAGTGGCCTAGTTACAGTTTTAACTTAAAGATGCTCTATGCAGAAATCACTTGGCCATTTCCTAGTTGCTAAAATTCAAATAGTTTTTCTATTTTCAGTTTATGTGACAAAACAAGCAAGTATAGCATAGAGAATCATTGTACCATCTAAACTGTGAAATATAATTTACAGAACCAAAAATATAGTATTTTCAGCTGTTTGAATCTGCTGTACAAAACCAAAACCAAAAGTAAAAGATGCAAAAACTAAATGGGAAGCATAGAAATAGTATAAGGGCGCAAGGCGAGACCCAAATGCAGACACAGGAGGCAGATGGTTGAGCTCCAATAATTATTATACCAAAAGGGGTAGGCAAAAGGCAGATCGGGGACAGGCGAGAGTTCATAAACCAGGTTAGAGTCCAAACAGTACCAGGCGATAGACAGGCTCGAGGTCAGGACAGGCAGGGGTTCAGTGAACAGGTCAGAGTCCAAACAGTAGCAGGCGATAGGCAGGCTCAAGGTCAGAACAGGCAGAGTGGTCAGGCAGGGAGATACAGCATCAGGACAGGCAAGGGTCAAAACCAGAAGGGTTAGGAAAGAACAGAGACTGGGAAAAATAGCAGCTAGGAGAAACACTGGTTGACTTGGCAAAACAAAACGAACTGGCACAGAGAGACAGGAAACACAGGGATATTTACACTAATGGGGAAAACAGGAGACACCTGGAGGTGGGTGGAGACAATCAAAAAAACTGGTGAAACAGATCAGGGCGTGACAAATGGTGCGCAAAGAACAGATAGACCGCTTCTTAGACTTAATTTCATTGAGAATGACAGATCTATAACATTTCTGTGTGAATTTGGTCGGGTCACCCAAAACGTTACAGATTGCAGTTTTAAATCAGCTTGAAAATCTATGGCAAGACTTGAACTTCGCTGTCTAGCAATGATCTATAACCAAATTGACAGAGCTTGAAGAATTTTTAAAAGAACAATGTGCAAATATTGTACAATCCAGGTGTGCAAAGCTCTTACAGACTTACTTTGTTGTTGTAATATCCCAAACTGACGTGGTAGTTTGACAAATGAAGGATTCCAGGTTTAATTAAGCTCTTCTTAGACGAGAGGGCTGATCATGTATAGACAATGTGCTGTTGCTTTAACTCTCAGGTATTGTGTGAGTCTTTCTGCTTGGGCGTCTTGCCCTTTTAGCTGCTGGGTTGCTACAGTAAGTCATTTGGATCATTTTTGTCCTGTCTTTATTTGTCAATTACAACCTTTTTGAACTACAACTATTTTATCTTGCATTCCTGGACTGTACATATGTAAATATCTTCATCATCACTTCAGCACTGTGGGCCTGCATCACTGTAAATAACATAATTATTCTGGTCAGGCTGTCCAACTGTGTTTGCCAAAACCCAACTAACTAGGCTGCCTGGGTTTGTTATTCCTAAATGTAGTCTTTCATTTCGAAGTAAAGTACATCCACATCTGTGACTCTGTGGTGTTGTCATCCACCTATGACATCAAAAGTGCTGAACACCTCTCCAACAGCATTAGGATGGTGTCATAGCAACCTCTCTGAGGTCATCTTGAGGGCATGATGGTGATTTTGTTTTGCAGTAAAACGTGATTTGCCTCTGGGATTAAAAGATGAGGAAACAAGTAAGACAAGGAAGGAGATGAGGAAATGAGGAGATGCAGCCATAAACTCTCTCACACACATTATATTGCCTGATGGTCTCCTGTCCCTTTGTCTCACCACACATACACACTCAGAAACCGCCTGCCAGTCTGTCTGCATGACCTTCACATTGCATTAGCATAACCAGGTTCAACATTAGAATTAGATTTTGAATGTGATATCAGATCTAGACTGTGACTGGTGCTAACATTGGTGGATGCCAGTTAGAGAGCGAACCATCTACAATTTCACACTCCACCTAACACAGAACCAGCTTCAATCTCCAAAGCTACACACACACATACATACACACACACACACACACACATACACAGGTGTTGTAGAGAGGAATGAAATGCAGGTATGAAATGCAGATACAAATCTGTACACACACACACACACTCACAAACCGATACACATTCATAGAGTAAGACAGAGAGAGAGAGTCTTCCCCTTTTGATCATGAAATATGGAGAAATATCATATAATCTGGATGTATGGTAAATTATGTGCACAATGCCCCCAGGATATCTTTCCAAAGGCCTAATGCCATCTCCACTTCAATTTGGGTGAGAAGTTCTAGTACAGTAAAGACAATATTGTATCCCATATTAGCCCAGACATAGACAGACTCAGTACAATGTCCTGATTATTATCATTATCTGTTAGGAAGTCAATTCCATCCAGTGCCTCATGGCGTGCAGTCAGATGTGAGAGCTTGAAATCAACAGTACAGTAGTACAACACAGTACAACACATCAACAGTACAGTAGTACAACACAGTACAACACATCAACAGTACAGTAGTACAACACAGTACAACACATCAACAGTACAGTAGTATAACACAGTACAACACATCAACAGTACAGTAGTACAACACAGTACAACACATCAACAGTACGGTAGTACAACACAGTACAACACATCAACAGTACAGTAGTACAACACAGTACAACACATCAACAGTACGGTAGTACAACACAGTACAACACATCAACAGTACAGTAGTACAACACAGTACAACACATCAACAGTACAGTAGTACAACACAGTACAACACATCAACAGTACAGTAGTATAACACAGTACAACACATCAACAGTACAGTAGTACAACACAGTACAACACATCAACAGTACAGTAGTACAACACAGTACAACACATCAACAGTACAGTAGTACAACACAGTACAACACATCAACAGTACGGTAGTACAACACAGTACAACACATCAACAGTACAGTAGTACAACACAGTACAACACATCAACAGTACAGTAGTACAACACAGTACAACACATCAACAGTACAGTAGTACAACACAGTACAACACATCAACAGTACAGTAGTACAACACAGTACAACACATCAACAGTACAGTAGTACAACACAGTACAACACATCAACAGTACAGTAGTACAACACAGTACAACACATCAACAGTACAGTAGTACAACACAGTACAACACATCAACAGTACAGTAGTACAGCACAGTACAACACATCAACAGTACAGTAGTACAACACAGTACAACACATCAACAGTACGGTAGTACAACACAGTACAACACATCAACAGTACAGTAGTACAACACAGTACAACCCATCAACAGTACAGTAGTCTACAACACTGTTACTCTCTCCACCACAGCTGTCTGATAGGACCGTCACGTGTTACCGTAAAGACAACAAAAAAAGGAAAGACATGCATGAAAGTGAGAGAAAAAAGGTGGGTGCTCCTCTCATGGGATGGTGAGGATTGACATGCAGAGGAGAGAATGAGTTGTATTAAATTACAATAATGAATCAAATGTAACTGTAACTGTTTCTGAATGAAGAGATGTGAGACTTCCTTTACCTTACCAAACCCTGAAGAACACAAACGCACGTGCCTGAAGTGTCCCCACTTGCTCTGTGGAATAGCTTTTCACGTGGCACGACTGGTAAGACGCTCGGGAGGTGTTTTAGCAAGGCAGAGGTCTTGGGCTTTATCCAATCAGAAGGAAGTGGTACTCGCTAAGCAAGCATACACACACACCGATGTCCACTCAGTCAACCTCAGCCCTCTGCACCGGACCCCCAGCCATGCAAACACACTTCACTTCATACAAAACACAGTAAAGACCATGCACATGGCACCTTGGGAAGAGAAGACGAGGCGGAGATGGGTGGGGTGGGGTGGGGGGGGGGGTCCTCAGAAGAGCCTACTTCAACTGCCCCAGAAAAACACCAGAAGATGTTCACCTCTGACATACATACTGTACTTCATCACAATGTCATTTTTGTGATAGTACACGTGACTTGCTGTATATTGAATGTCATGCAGATATAAGTGAATCGATAAGAAACATGAAATGTGGTTTTTGGGGGGAAAAAAGTCAGTGCATACTATCTTACAGACAACAGTTATTTTCAATCATTGGACTATCAAGGGGTCATATATAAATTAAGAGGTCTTTATAGTCTGAGAAAGACATACATATTTATACTATGAGAGAGAGGGGAGGAGAGAGAGAGAGAGAAGAGCAGGGATGTGTTTGTCCAGTGAAACACAGCCACCCCTGCCTCTCTGTCTCTATGTCGGCAGTATCGGATCAGTTAACAAAATCAATAAGGCTACGTGTGTGTGACTGAGTGCGTGTTAGTGTATGTGAATCCAGGCAGGTGAGAGAGCAGAGCAGACTCCCCTGGCAGGACGTTCCTTCACACACATAAATTATTGAGGGGTCAGGACACGCGGAACGCCCCCAGGGGTCAGGGGTCAGACACCATTACTACCTGGGCTTCCAGGGGAGCTCGGCAGGGAGGGAAGAGAGCGCTCTCCGCCCCAACGGGGGTCAACGTCCAGGCCCTGAGTGCTGGCTCTGCGGTGAGGCCCTGACTCTCAACCACCACACACGCGGGTGCATTTGCACATACACACTAACTTTAGTTCACTGAGCTAAATCCTAAGGTGCCTGTGCTTTCACACAAACAGAACCGCACATTGTCCAATGAAACTAAGTGGCCTTCCAAAACAACTTGTTCCAAGGGGCATTTTCTGCCCAAGACCAAGACCCACATCCTGTTAAACTTCCTCTCCAGCGCTCTAACTTAGCACTTTCCCCACCTCAACCATTTCTTGCCCCCCTCCCTTGACCACCTCAGGGTGGCTACCTTAAAGGTGAGGGGGCAAGGCGGGGAGGGCTGGCTGATGCGTGTACCGTTAAAGGACCAGGCTGGCTAAGCCCAACAGCGTGTAGCCTAGCTAGCGACTTGTGTCTGGGCCAGGCCCCTCTCATGAAATATTGACAGCCAGTGTCCCTTCTAGGAGCTGGCTCTCGCATTCTTGGTGGTGGGGAGCGCCATTAATATTTTACATTGCAATCTCGTGCTTGACAAACTCTCCCACATGATTGGCTAAAAGCGTTCCCAGCACCCCTCGCTCAACAGCCGCCCCTCCCCTCTACTCTGTTTATTTTTTCTTCCCTTATTCTTTCTAACCAAATTTCATTTGTGGGTGAATTAATAACGCCTGGTGATTTTGGCTAGCCGGACCCTCAACCTCTTCGCTTACAGGGACCTCCTGGGGCCTGGGGGGGTCCCGCTGAATGAAGTGGCATCCATTTTTCATGAAGAGCAGGTTATCGTATTTATCCAGATTAAAATAGGCAGCGAGTGAGGAGATGGTTGCAGCAGAGAACGAAGCAAGGCAGAAAATATTACCACCCCTTTTCTCTTCTTCTCTCCCTCCATTCCCCTCTCCCGCCTCTAACCCTGTTCACTTTACTTTCCACTTGACACAAAAAAAACTACTTCTGCCCGAACCCCCAGACCACAAGCATTACTGTACTGTAACCCCCCGCCACCCCGAAACCCCCAAACTCCTCCCAGCCAATTAACAGTATTTATGCTGCAGTAGTTTATGTGTCAGGGGACTAGGGTCAGTCTGTTATATCTGGAGTATTTCTCCTGCCTTATCCGGTGTCCTGTGTGAATTTAAGTATGCTCTCTCTCGTTCTTTCTTTCTTTCTTTCTTTTTCTCTCTCTCTCTCTCTCTCTCTCTCTCTCTCTCGGAGGACCTGAGCCCTAGGACCTGAGCCCCCCCCCCCCATAGCCTGGTTCCTCTCTAGGTTTCTTCCTAGGTTCTGGCCTTTCTAGGGAGTTTTTCCTAGCCACCGTGCTTCTACACTTGCATTGCATCATTTGATTTGATTTGAAATCAATTTTATTTAACCTGTATAGGACTGAGTGCTTTGCTGAGCCTTAACCAGGTTTGGTATACCTCTCTCTCTTCCTCTCTCTCTTTCTCTCTTTCTTTTTCTTCTCTCTATCTCAATTTCTTCCTCTCTCTGGGCCTCTCTTTGCTGTTTTACTCACTATTTCATCTGATGTAATTATGTACATAATCCAGCCAGGGCTCCTTTATGGGCATGATAAATGCTTAAAGACCAGCTATGATACGTTAGCTACATTCCTCTGGGGTCTGGTGAAGGGAAGCTCACTGCATTGACTACTCTCCTCACACACACTGGCTCAGACAAGTTCCACTCTCTAACCCTTGTTAATGGGACATAAAGTCAACTAAAATGACAACAGAGTATGATGGAATGGTCGCTAGACACTGATCTAAGGTCATTGTTATGTATCTTTCCCCTTAATGGTTCAGATTTGGCCTGGTTAACCTTATCCTAGATCTATGTTTATTAAGGGCAGCTATGAACAACACAGAAGCCCATCAGTCAAACTAACCAGCTTAGACAAGAGGAAAGAGAGGATGAAAAAATGACATCCTTCAAACATTCAGCATTCAGCCATCAGAACTACAGCAGGGCTAGACTCAGCAATAGTTTTGCCTTGTTACTACTGTATCCCCTGAGGTCAAACAACACAGATGAGGTGCTGTTGACTGACTGACTGGTGGGATGGGGAGCAGTGAACAAAGTCCCTGGCACCCTCCCACTGTGCACACTCTGTTGTTAAGTGTTGGAATGGGACTTATCCTGCCAGCGGGCAGCATTCCCCTCATCGTCTGCCGTCAGACTCAATCAGGCCTCTCCTCCTCCTCTCTTTTTCTCGCCTCCTCTCCTCTTCTCCTGTACTCTCTCCTCCTCTTCTCCTCCATACCTGTCGTCCCACAGCAGGAGTCTGTTAAATGATGCAGGAGCAGGCAGACAGAACTCTCACATGGGAAAGCCAATGGCACGTAAAACAAGTGGGTAGGATGAACATCATTCTGCCTACTCAGCAGGGCCGGAGAGGGGGCTTGGGGAGAGGCTCTAGCTCTGGGAGAGGACATAGAGTTGTGTAGTAAAAGGACAGAGATAAAGAGGGGAGGAGGCAGGTAGAGGTGGAAGTGACTTCCTGTGTAGCTGTGTTAGATAAGATGTGTAAAGTGGGCAAACGCCAATACGCCCCATGGTACACCCCTTTTCCACTTCCGCCCAACAACACCTCTAGCTTCCTTCCCGTCTTCTTCCACACACCCAGTGATGTAAAGTACTTAAGTAAAAATACTTTAAATTATTACTTATTTGTAATTTTCTTTACATTCCTAAAGAACATAATGTTCTTTTTACTCCATACATTATCTCTGACACCTAAATGTACTCGTTACATTTTGAATGCTTAGCAGGACAGGAAAAAATGTCACATTTTGGCACTTTTCACGAGAACATCCCTGGTCATCCCTATTGCCTCTTACTGTATCTAGAGGACTCACCAAACACAAATGCTTAGTTTGTAAAGTGTTGGAGTGTTGGAGTCTGCCCTTGGCTATCTGTACATTTATAAAACAAGAATCGTGCCATCTGGCTTGCTTAATAAAAGGAATATAAATTATTTTACTTGATGCTACTTAAGTATATTTTTGCAATTACATTTAATTGTACAGTGCATTCGGACCCCTTGACTTTTTTGTTTGTTTTGTTATGTTACAGCCTTACTCTAAAACCCCATAAATACAAAGCAAAAACACGTTTTTAGACATGTTAGTGTGGCCGATGGGAAATGGCTAGCTAGTTAGCGTTGTGCGCTAATAGCGTTTCAATCGGTGACGTCACTTGCTCTGAGACCTTGAAGTAGTGGTTCCCCTTGCTCTACAAGGCCCGTGGCTTTTGTGGCGCGATGGGTAACGATGCTTCGTGAGTGACTGTGGTTGATGTGTGCAGAGGGTCCCTGGTTCGAGCCCAGGTTGGGGCGAGGAGAGGGACGGAAGCTATACTGTTACATTTGCAAATGTATTACAAATAAAAACTTGAAATATCACATTTCCATAAGTATTCAGACCCTTTACTCAGTACTTTGTTGAAGCACCTTTGGCAGCGATTTAAGCCTCACGTCTTCTTGGGTATGACGCTACAAGTTTGGCACACCTGTACTTGGGGAGTTTCTCCCATTCTTCTCTGCAGATCCTCTTAAGCTCTGTCAGGTTGGATGGGGAGCGTCGCTGCATAGCTATTTTTAGGTCTCTCCAGAGATGTTCGATCGGGTTCAAGTCCGGGATCTGGCTGGGACTATCAAGGACATTCAAGGATTTGTCTCGAAGCCACTCCTGCACCTTCAATGCTGCATACATTTTTTGGTACCCTTCCCCAGATCTGTGCCTCAACACTATCCTGTCTCGGCGCTCTACGGACAATTCCTTTCGTCTCATAGCTTGGTTTTCACTCTGACATGCACTGTCAACTGTGGGACCTCATATAGACAGGTGTGTGACTTTCCAAATAATGTCCAATTTATTGAATTTCCCACAGGTGGACTCCAATCTTGTTATAAAAACATCTCAAGGATGATCAATGGAAACAGGATGCATCTGAGCTCAGTTTGGGGTCAAAGGGTCTGAAAACTCATTTGGAAAAATGTCAAAAATCTGTTTTTTGCTTTTTTATTATGGGGTATTGTGTGTAGATTGACGAGGGGAAACATTTAATCTATTTTAGAATAAGGCTGTAAAGTAAGAAAATGTGGAAAAAAGGAAGTGGTCTGAATATTTTCTGAATGCACTGTATATTTAAAAATAAATTTATTTTTATTTTACCTTTATTTAACCAGGCAAGTCAGTTAAGAACACATTCTTATTTTCAATGACAGCCTAGGAACAGTGGGTTAACTGCCTGTTCAGGGGCAGAACGACAGATTTGTACCTTGTCAGCTCGGGGGTTTGAACTCACAACCTTCCGGTTACTAGCCCAATGCTCTAACCACTAGGCTACGCTGTACTTTTACTCAAGTAGTATTTTAGTGGGTGACTTTCACTTTTACTTGAGTCATTTTCTAGGTAGCTTTACATTTACTCAAGTATGACAATTGGGTACTTTTTCCACCAATGCACACACCTTACCTAAACCTAACCTCTTAGCTACTGTAGATACAGTGCTGTTCTGTGCTGTGCTGAGCATTAGTCCACACTCACAAGACATAAGGTTGTTCACTGCAGAGCTGGCCAGACAAATCATGGCACTGTTGGTGCCTGAGAATCAGCCTAAGCCATGCAGAAAATATATACACACACACACACACACACACACACACACACACACACACACACACACACACACACACACACACACACACACACACACACACACACACACACACACACACACACACACACACACACACACACACAGAGAGAGAGAGAGACACTCACTCTCCCTGAAGTACACACACACAGTCTCACACACACCAGTGCATTTCATAACATCCGCGCTTTAAAGGACAAGGCCGGTGGGAGAGTGAGTGAGCGAGAATCGATGGGGAAGCTGTGTCTCTGTCAGAGAGGTGAGGTGAGCGGGGGCTATGCTCCCTACCCAGCACCCTTCTCTACATGGCCTGGCCTAACACAGCCACTCAGCCAGAAGACAGACATACGCACACAGTGCAGAGACACACAGCGCAGGACACATAGCACAAGACACACACACACAAGTGCAAAGACAAACACACAAGTACACACAGTGTGACAGCACAGGCACACACATTCACAAACAACACACGACAAGCCAATAAAGAAATATAGCTGTGAGCGGGATGACAGAAAGGAATCAAGATCAGTTGGATAACAAAGTAAGTAATCAATCACTTAGGAACTATCTTCCTTTATATGCAATCAATGAAAGCATTACGATGTTTGTCTTTTAAAACCACAAGGATGACGCAAGTGAAGTTTAGTCTAGTGTTGTACAGTATGACAAGATGATAGGCCACTTTCGAGTGGATTTACAGTGGTTTAGATGGACGTGTAATTTCAGATTTTTGATTTGTCAATAACTCAGCCATCTTTTGACCAATCACTTAGCTTTTCTCAAACTAAGTTAAGACCTGTACCATGAGCCTACATTTAAAAGTACGTCTTGCATATTTGAGCATATTAGTGTTGGCGCTAATATGCATCTAATGGTATACTGTGGCCATCTCTAAATGCATTCATTTTATTTTCTCAAACTCTTTAGGGACTATTGTGATGAGTCCAAATACCACATCTGGAGTGAATCTGACTTTAGTCCATGGGAAGATATTTTTTATGTGATTATTTTAAGCATTAAACATTGCATAGTCAAAAAAGTGAATTGTTAATAGTTTACTTATTTAAATATATCAATGCCAAACTAACATGGTCCCCCCTTCATGATAATGTCTTTGATACCCCTAAAAAGTTTCAAGTGGATAGGCCATTGTGGAGTGGATTTACAAAGGATTTAAATGGACACATAATATCGGCTGTCCTTATGTATCAATAACTCAGCTGTCTCTTAACCAATCCCTCAGCTTTTCCCAGACTCAGTTAAGATATGTACCATGGGCCAACATACCAGTTTTTATTTGGTGTTTGGAGTCATTTGGACTTAAGGTTTTCCAAAATGTTCTGGATGGAGGTAAATCTATCTACTGGCCTTATGAGTCCATGAGGAAAATGTGTTCAATAAGATGAATGACACCTGCGTGGAAAGTTGAAAGCCTCTGGGTCAAACAGGAGCGGCGGATATGAGGGTTAATGTAAGTGAAACTGCTTATAACAGCACACTCTATAGGACAATTGGTGCCATTTTTCTTGACGAAGTTATGGCCTCTCGTTTCGGTCAAAAAAAATAAAAATAATTATCAATCTATGTTATTTGACCATGTCAATAAACAAAAAAATCAGACAATAAAAATAGGTATTTACAGCTTCCCTGTGAACCCCTAATAAGCCATACAAGGACAAACTAAAAGTGAACAAACACAGACATATTTCACACAAAAATACACAAAGGTAACTAATGGGTACCTACACTGTAAATAGGTATCACTATGTTAATACTATGGGACAGGGCCCATGTGTTCTAAAGTGGAGCAAAACAAAACACAGACAGTAGCTAATAGCAGATCCACTCAGAAGTCCAGACAACTTGAACTCACTCACACACAGCCCACGGTGGGTAAACACAGACAGTAGCTAATAGCAGATCCACTCAGAAGTCCAGACAACTTGAACTCACTCACACACAGCCCACGGTGGGTAAACACAGACAGTAGCTAATAGCAGATCCACTCAGAAGTCCAGACAACTTGAACTCACTCACACACAGCCCACGGTGGGTAAACACAGACAGTAGCTAATAGCAGATCCACTCAGAAGTCCAGACAACTTGAACTCACTCACACACAGCCCACGGTGGGTAAACACAGACAGTAGCTAATAGCAGATCCACTCAGAAGTCCAGACAACTTGAACTCACTCACACACAGCCCACGGTGGGTAATCATAGACAGTAGCTAATAGCAGATCCACTCAGAAGTCCAGACAACTTTACTCACTCACACATAGCCCACGGTGGGTAAACACAGACAGTAGCTAATAGCAGATCCACTCAGAAGTCCAGACAACTTGAACTCACTCACACACAGCCCACGGTGGGTAAACACAGACAGTAGCTAATAGCAGATCCACTCAGAAGTCCAGACAACTTGAACTCACTCACACACAGCCCACGGTGGGTAAACACAGACAGTAGCTAATAGCAGATCCACTCAGAAGTCCAGACAACTTGAACTCACTCACACACAGCCCACGGTGGGTGAACACAGGCAGACACACAGATAGTGCAAACAGACATATAGACAGATAGACAGATAGACAGACAAAGAGCTTGGGGTCCCTGAAGCCATATCTCCCTAAATGACTGCATGTCCAGCATCTCTGGGCCAGAATATCCTGTTAATGGAGCAGCTAGCCAGGCTGCTACTCTACTCTGGCCTAGTGAATAATGAATGGCACGGGGGTCCTGTTTTCCTGCTGCAGGCCTGCTAATGTCCACTTACTGAACCTACAGTACATACAGTACAGTGTACAGCATGGGACGGGATAGGATTGCCCACCAAAAAATGGGAATGGCACCGGAGATGATGGCTGGCATTTTACGGGCTCCTAACCAATTGGGCTAGTTTGTTCATTTTTTCGCATTTATTGTAACTTATTTTGTACATACAATTTCTGCCACCGTCTCCTGTGACCGAAAAGAGCTTCTGGATATCTGAACAGCGATTACTCACCTTGAACTGGACAAAGATTTTTTTATTTAACGAGTCAGATACAAAGGATTTACTTCAGATACTGGACCAGGCCCAAAAGCCCGGCATTTGTATGAAGAAAAAAACGCTGATACAGGGGACGCAAGTCCGGATGTCTTGTGAGAATTTGTCGGTGAATGGGTAACATGCCTCTACCATACCGTCCTACTGGCCAATGTGCAATCACTGGAGAATAAACTGGATGAGCTCTGTTCAAGAGTCTTCTACAAACGGGATGTTAAAAACTGTAATATCTTATGTTTCACAGAGTTAAATCAAATCAAATCAAATTGTATTTGTCACATGCGCCGAATACATCAGGTGTAGACCTTACAGTGAAATGCTTACTTATAAGCCCTTAACTAACGATGCAGTTTTAAGAAAAAATGTAAAGTAAAATGAAAAAAGAATAGAAATATAACAAATAATTAAGGACCAACAATAAAATAACAGTAGCGAGGCTATATACAAGGGGTTCCGGTACATAGTCAATGTGCGGGGGCAGCGGTTAGTTGGGGTAATTGAATTAATATGGATAATAAACAGAGAGTAGCAGCAGCGTAAAAATGGAGTTTGGGGGGGTACAATGCAAATAGTCTGGGTATCCATTTGATTAACTGTTAAAGAGTCCTATGGCTTGGGGGTAGAAGCTGTTAAGAAGCCTTTTTGACCTAGACTTGGCGCTCCTGTACCGCTTGCCATGTGGTAGCAGAGAGAACAGTCTATGACTAGAGTGGCTGAAATCCTTGGCAATTTTTTGTGCCTTCCTCTGACACCGCCTGGTATGAGGTCCTGGATGGCAGGAAGCTTGGCCCCAGTGATGTACTGGGCCGTACACACTACCCACTGTGGTGCCTTGCGGTCAAAGGCCATGCAGTTGCCATACCAGGCGATGATGCAACCAGTCAGGATTGTTTCAATGGTGCAGCTGTATAACTTTTTGAGGATCTGAGGACACATGCCAAATATTTTCAGTCTCCTGAGTAGGAATAGGCATTGTCGTGCCCTCTTCATGACTGTCTTGGTGTGTTTAGACCATGATAGTTTGTTGGTGATGTGGACACAAAGGAACGTGAAGCTCCTAACCTGCTCCACTACAGCCCCGTAGATGAGAATGGGGGCGTGCTCGGTCCTCCTTTTCCTGTAGTCCTTAATTATCTCCTTTGTCTTGATCACGTTGAGGGAGAGGTTGTTATTCTGGCACCACACTTCCAGGTCTCTGACCTCCTCCCTATAGGCTGTCTCATCGTTGTCTGTGATAAGGCCTACCACTGTTGTGTCTTTGGCAAACTTAATGATGATGTTGGAGTCGTGCTTGGCCACGCAGTCATGGGTGAACAGGGAATACAGGAGGGGACTAAGCATGCACCCCTGAGGGGCCCCTGTGTTGATGATCAGCGTGGCAGATATGTTGCTACCTACACTTACCACCTGGGGGCGGCCTGTCAGGAAGTCCAGGATCCAGTTGCAGAGGGAGATGTTTAGTCCCAGGGTTCTTAGCTTAGTGATGAGCTTTGAGGGTACTATGGTGTTGAACGCTGAACTGTAGTCAATGAATAGCATTCTCACGTAGATGTCCTTTTTTTGTCCAGGTGGGAAAGGGCAGTGTGGAGTGTAATGTGGAGTGTAATAGAGATGACATCATCTGTGGATCTGTTGGGGCGGTATGCAAACTGGAGTGGGTCCAGGGTTTCTTGGATAATGGTGTTGATGTGAGCCATGACCAGCCTTTCAAAGCACTTCATGGCTACAGACGTGAGGGCTATGGGCCGGTAGTCATTTAGGCAGGTATTTCACGGGAAGGTCTACACCTGTTGTATTTGGCGCATGTGACAAATAAAATTTGATTTAGTCTTAGGCTTTCGACTAAAATACAGTGTTTGATTGGACAACATTTCGGTGCGGAGGGAGACCAAAAGGCAGAGATGTAAAGTAGCTAATTACAACTACTCTCGTTACTGTAATTGAGTAGCTATTCCAACTACTCTCGTTACTGTAATTGAGTAGCTATTCCAACTACTCTCGTTACTGTAATTGAGTAGCTATTCCAACTACTCTCGTTACTGTAATTGAGTAGCTATTCCAACTACTCTCGTTACTGTAATTGAGTAGCTATTCCAACTACTCTCGTTACTGTAATTGAGTAGCTATTCCAAGTTCTTGTACGTGTTTTAGTATTTTTCATTTTTCTTCTACTTGAGTAAAATGTAATTAAAGTAAACAATGTAGGATCTTAATTTGAGCCAGTTTGCTGCAGCAGAAATGTAATCCTGCAGCAACAGGAAATGTGAATTATTATGTGGATTAAAATTATTGGACATTTTTCTAGGGGTTGATTCATTCAAATCAAGTTAAAAAATTCAAAATGTTAATTACAAACCTCAGAATCCTTTTTAAACTTCAAATACACAACAAGTGTTAAATGTAATGCATTGCAGGAAAGTTATCCTGAGTGAGTGAGTGAGTGAAAGACTGTGAATGGGTGAGTGAGTGAATGTCAGCCAGTCCTATGGACAAGTAGCAAGTAACAGAGGGGTGAATGAGGGATTGAATGGGTGAAAACATTTTAAATGTGTATTTCTAGAGTCTGAAGTACAATTGAAGTCTGGCAACTTTATTGTTTATGCACTTTAATTTGTATTCCTTTTTTATTCATCAATACAGTTTAATTATTTTGAATATTTTCCTTACATTTGGAAATGTTAATCGTATATTTTGGACAAATCCTTAAGATAAATTCATTTAGATCCTAACGTTACTGTACATCCATTTCCTCTCTTCCTTTTTCAATTTCATTTCAATTTAACCACCCCTCTCAAAATGGGATATTTAATAATACAGCACGGTAAGACTTCTGTATAACTGTTCACATACATTTGGCAGAGTTTTCTCCCACATTGATCTTTGCAGCAATTAAATATTTAAATATAAGACAAGGCAATGTTAGTGTATGTTGTCCAGCTGAATTCAAGCATTAACGAAGGGTGTTGGATGAGACACAGTGACTCAGTATCCTTTACTGAGTGTTTCAGGATTACACACATTAACTGGTCATTTACACTCATACTGACACCAACAACATTTCTGAGGATAGTAGTCTGTTTTCAGGGTAGGTACAGTTGAAGTCGGAAGTTTACATACCCTTAGGTTGGAGTCATTCAAACTTATTTTTCAACAACTCCACAAATCTATTGTTAACAAACTACTGTATAGTTTTGGCAAGTTGGTTAGGACATCTACTTTGTGCATGACACAAGTCATTTTTTCCAACAATTGTTAACAGACAGATTATTTGGGTCAGAAGTTTACATACACCAAGTTGACTGTGCCTTTAAACGGCTTGGGAAATTACAGAAAGTGGTGTCATGGCTCTAGAAGCTTCTGATGGGCTAATTGACATCATTTGAGCCAATTGGAGGTATACCTGTGGATGTATTTCAAGGCCTACCTTCAAACTCAGTGCCTCTTTGCTTGACATCATGGAAAAATCTAAAGAAATCAGCCAAGACCTCAGAAAAACAATTGTAGACCTCCACAAGTCTGGTTCATCCTTGGGGGCAAATTTCAATCACCTGAAGGTTCCACTTTCATCTGTATGAACAATAGTACGCAAGTATAAACACCATGGAACCACACAGCTGTCATACCGCTCAGGAAGGAGACATGTTCTGTCTCCCAGAGATGAACGTACTTTGGTGTGAAAAGTGCAAATCAATCCCAGAACAACAGCAAAGGACCTTGTGAAGATGCTGGAGGAAACAGGTACAAAAGTATCTATATCCACAGTAAAACTAGTTCCATATCGACATAACCTGAAAGGCCACTCAGCAAGGAAGAAGCCACTGCTCCAAAACCGCCATAAAAAAAGCCAGACTACGGTTTTCAACTGCACATGGGGACAAAGATTGTACTTTTTGGAGAAATATCCTCTTGTCTGATGAAACAAAAATAGAACTGTTTGGCCATAATGACCATCATTATGTTTGGAGGAAAAGGGGGGGGGGGGGCTTGCAAGCTGAAGAACACCATCCCAACCGTGAAGCACGGGGGTGGCAGCATCATGTTACGGGGGTGCTTTGCTGTAGGATGGACTGGTGCACTTCACAAAATAGATGACATCATGAGGCAGGAAAATGACCCCCAAGCATACTTCCAAAGTTGTGGCAAAATGGCTTAAGGACAACAAAGTCAAGGTATTGGTGTGGCCATCACAAAGCCCTGACCTCAACCCTATTGAACATTTGTGGGCAGAACTGAAAAAGCATGTGCGAGCAAGGAGGCCAACAAACCTGACTCAGTTACACCAGCTCTGTCAGGAGGAATGGGTCAAACTTCACCCAACTTATTGTGGGAAGCTTGTGGAAGGCTAACCGAAACGTTTGACCCAAGTTAAACAATTTAAAAGCAATGCTACCAAATACTAATTGAGTGTATGTAAACTTCTGACCCACTGGGAATGTGATGAAAGAATGATATGTATGATATGTTACAAATTCCAATTTGTTGTGGATAACGTTAGCTAGGTGGCGAGGTGGCTAATATTAGCTAAGCTAGGGGTTAGGTTTAAGGTTAAGGTTAGAGTTAAGGTTTGTGTCTGGGTTAAGGTTAGGGGTTAGGGAAGAGCTAACATAGTAAGTATTTGGAAGGTAGCTCAAAAGTAGTTGGCCGTTGCAAAGTTGCTAATTTGCCAAAATACAAAAGTTGTCTGTGATCTGATTCGAACACGCAACCTTTAGGTTGCTAGATGTTTGAATTATATGCCCATTCATCCTCCCTGACCAACCTCCCTCCTAAGTAACCTTCTGTCTTATGTAACCATACTAAACATAACATATCATACTAATTTGAGTGTCACAGATTTACGTTTACTATGTTAGGTCTAGTCTTTGGGTCAAACACTTAACCTTGAGAGACAATATCAAACAGTGATCCTGGTGATAGACAGTGAGAAGGAGAGAAAGAGGGAGTGAGAGTAGGATGGAGAGAGAGCGCGAGAGAGAGAGAGAGAGAGAGAGAGAGAGAGAGAGAGAGAGAGAGAGAGAGAGAGAGAGAGAGAGAGAGAGAGAGAGAGAGAGAGAGAGAGAGAGAGAGAGAGAGAGAGAGAGAGAGAGAGAGAGAGAGGGAAGGAAGGACGGACGGACGGAAGGAAGGAAGGAAGGAAGGAAGGAAGGAAGGAAGGAAGGAAGGAAGGAAGGAAGGAAGGAAGGAAGGAAGGAAGGAAGGAAGGAAGGAAGGAAGGAAGGAAGGAAGGAAGGAAGGAATAGAGAAAGAGACAGAGAGACAGAATGGGCGAGACAGAGAAAGGGAGAGATAGAGAGAAGATGAATAAAATAAGAAAGATAAAACCTCTTTATACCCAGAGACAGAACCCAGTGCTTCCATTCCCTGTTGTCATCTATTCCATCTGAGTCAAACTGTCCTCTTTATGAAGCCCCTCACAGTGCTAATGATCCTAACGATGACTGGAGAAATAATTAGCCTCATCAGAAGGATTTTCAAAGAGTTTCGATTAGCTTAATTAGCGCTAGCCCGCACCATCGCTACCAATCCCTGCCGCAGCACACGCACGCACACACGCACATACACACACACACACAGTCTCCCCCTCTCCCCTAAGACCCAGTCCCTATCTAGCACGTTAACACAGCTGAAAGAGCAAGAAAAGCAGCTTGTTTTAAAAGATAAATGCTACTGTGTAAATATATGTCCAGAAGCTATCCAGGGAATAATCAGCTTTTAATTTAGCTACTAATCTAATTAGCTGCTGTGATGCCCAACAACCTCCCTTAAGTCATTTAAAAAGGAAGAGGGAGGAGGGTTATGCATGCAGAAAAGGAACCTTCTTAAAAATCACCAGTAAGCCCTTTCAGATTTTTCTATTTGAGGAGATATCAATGTGTGTCTAGGATAATGGTGGTGGTTTGGTGGATGAACCACACTTGCCTGATGATTAACCTTGCCTGAGACCCAAATACATGTTAGCTCCCCAAGGCCCCTGGTTGGAGTCAATTCAAAGCTCCATGGATCTACACCCTTCTATTGCCGACTACAGTTATTTGAAAGCATTCCGTGTAACTCAGTGGCACACACATCGTTATTACAATGTAAATTCTTCATATACAATCACAAAAAAAGGAGATCTAATTGTCTGATTACAATAACCATGACCCTTCCAGATTATACAATCCGTCTGATTAATAGGGAGATAATTGTAATAATGATATTAGCGACAATGATGAAGTGCACACATTTGCATACATTGTCACGTGACAGGGCAGCCTGGCTGGTACCAGGGCTCTTGGGTGGTGGATGGCTGCTTTGGAATGCACAAATCAAAGGCTTGGGGTGAGTGGATGGTGGTGTGTGTGTGTGTGTGTGTGTGTGTGTGTGTGTGTGTGTGTGTGTGTGTGTGTGTGTGTGTGTGTGTGTGTGTGTGTGTGTGTGTGTGTGTGTGTGTGTGTGTGTGTGTGTGTGTGTGTGTGTGTGTGTGTGTGTGTGTGTGAGCGAGTGTGAGCGAGTGTGAGCGAGTGTGAGCGAGTGTGAGCGAGTGTGAGCGAGTGCGTGAGTGAGTGAGTGAATGAGAGAAAGGGAGAGAGAGATAGATAGATACATAGAGAGAGAAGGAGAAAGAGAGAGGAGAGAGTGTGTGTAGGGGGAATACAGTGCACGCTTACTATGCTCGGCTCTAGTAGGGCACAGGGGGACATGATGGGAGTGTGAGGGTGGTGGAGGAAGGTAGGGGGGAGGAGATGGAGGAGTAGGGGGGTTGAGGCGCTCCCAACACTTGCCACTCTGTCCTCCGATGAGGGGGCCAAGGGCTTCATTAGAGGGAGCTAGAGGCTGACCCGTCTGCCGTGGGGCACGGGCCGGGGGGGTTGGGGGGCCCTCCTAGTGCCCATAGCTCTGCCGAGCTGCTTCTCCCCTGGGCTCCCCTGCCCGACCTCCCGGCTCTCAACATGGGCCAGAAAAATCAACAACGCTTCCCTTTGAAGTGTCTTCTCTTCTGTCTGTCTTTCTCCGTGGACCTCATGAATCATTCATCCTAACCCCCTCCTTCACCCCTCCATCAGCCCTCCCGACACTTTTTTCCCCCACTATTTTGAGGCGGGTCTGCCTTCCAAAAAATAGAAAAAAGAAAGGGAGATGAAGAAGAAAAAAGGAGGAAGGAACGCCCTATTAAAGGAAATGTTTGACAAATGACTTTACACGGCTTTGCTGTTGATTTGGTGGTGGGGAGAATAAATCCATGCAGAAGCCACGATATCCTCCATACCCCACTATGCATTCAATCAGCTACAACTAATGAGCAGGAGATGGAGGAGCAAAGGGGGCTCAAATGAAGTAAAACAACACAGAGAGATGAGAAGCTATGTGTAGAATAAAGGAACAGTGATTCTCAGATAAATCAATTAGGCCGGGTTATAATCTGAGGAGAGTCATTCCTTTAATGGAATAATTGGTTTGGAGAGGAAACCAAATATTTTACATGAAACAGAAATAAATGACTCTAGATAGGCTGCTTGATATAGTATCTAGCAAAAAGAATCTGGGGACAATTTCAAAGATGGTATTTTATTTCTCATACTGAACACTTCTAGGCCCTGTGTGAAGAGAGCCACTGTGAAATGCAACGAATGTGCTCAATGTTCCATGGCCGTGAAGTAAAATACAACACCTTTTCTGCTCACAAGAACTGGGAAAAGGACAGGGATAAAAGGAAAAGTTAGTTTGCGCAGATGCGTTTGAAAAAATATGGCTTCCCCAATGAAATAATTATGAAGAAAAAAATAAAAGGAAAGTTTTGCTAAAAGGGGAGAATGGGAAGGGAGGAGGGTCCTATGCTACACAAATGTAAGCAAACAAGCTAATAACGGGGATTCAGCACCGTGGACAGTGGCAGTTCAGCACCACAGGACAGTGGACAACTCTGTAAGATACAAGTAAGATGCAAGAGGCCTGAATCATGTGTACTCTGTTTACATAGACTGTTCATTTTCTTTAAAACTTTTCATTTAGAATTCACTTATATCCAGTTGTTTTCATAGAGAAGGACAGTCTTGTATGGAAGTCGATGGGCCTTGTAATAAATGAAAAGAGCCCATTCACTCTCTCAGCCTTAGAACATTTGAAAGCTCCTTTGAGATGAAAAAGTTATTCTGATTCTGCTGATAGTGCGAAGAGGATATGTGTTGTGATTTCTGGTACACAGTCACTGTACTACGAGGGTATGGCACAGGCTTTGGCTGAGACATCTGAGACTACTCATTAAGAAAAGACCACAGTCTGGCTCACAGCATGATGGAGACAAAGAAGGCCGAGGAGTCCGAGCATGTCAAGTTTGAACACGCTTCCAACTAGTGGCAGCACTTCAGAATCAAAATGGTGACCCACCCCACTATCAGCTAATTATAAACATCATACTACTGTCTCCCCCTGTCTCACTCCCACCCTTCACCATCTCCCCCGTCTCCCTGGAGGAGCCAACCTAAGATCTTCTGACATGTGAAGGAGCAGCACCATCTGGTTCAATCGGGGCAGTGGTTAGAGCAGGAGGCTGGGTGGTTTTGAAGCAGGATCAGACTGGATCCAATTCTGGGTTTAGGGGTTTCTGATAAGATACGACTCCAGGTTTTGGGAGAGCCCGTTCTGGGAGCCTTGACGGGGTCATCCTGGTGCATGAGGAGTCGGCTCAGGACACCACTGGGCTGGCACTTGGCAATGCTGTTTACCACACGTCTTGTAAAAAGTGTCCCTGATCTGGGGACACACCGCCTGCCTCCAAGAAGCAGTCCTCTTGATTGATGTGTGTTTTCTTTCTCTTGATCAGTGATTATCTGAGATAAATCATTTAGAGCACTAGAAAGTTAATAAAGAATAATATCTAAGAACTCTTTGCATTTGAGACCTGTCTTCTGAGAAGAGGAAAGCATGATTGACGACAGATGGATAAAGGTGAAGGAAGGATGTGTATGGGGAGATGGGAGGGAAGAGGATGAGTAGGAGGAGGAAGAGAGGTGTGGCTGCAAGGACCAGGGGAACCAGGGCCCTAATTGGTACTTCAACACCCCGAGCTGAGCAGCGCTGAGCAGAACTGTTGCTATCATAAGAAATTGATGAATTAACTGAGAGAGAGAGTAGGAGAGTGTGGGAGAGGCCTCTAAATCTTTTAAGAGGATAACTTACTTGGGCAAAACAGCTGTTTATGCATTATTTGTGCGGCGAGCCATTTACCAGCGTTTAGGATGAAACCAAGGCCCGGGTTGCAGGAGTTGCCCGCAGGGAGAGAACTGGGTCTGGGAAGACCCACAGCCTATCATTTACAGATAAGAAAGGATGAAAAATTAATTTGCTGTTAGTCATTTTAAAGACTTAAATATTGGCCTGTCAGTCTGTGGGTTTCATTTAGTGACAAACAGCCAAAGAGGGACCAGAGAGGAGAGGAGGGGTGGAGGGATGGAGAGGGGAAATGAGGGACGTTATGGACAGGATAGCATCCCCTCCCCAAACTTCTTTCTCTTCAGGACTGTTGATGTGATGTTGGCTTCACTTTGATCTGTTTAATGTGAGCTCAACTGAGACGTATTGACGCAAGAGAATTGTGGTGTTCTGCCCAACCCCTCACACACAACCACACATACACACTTCTAAACACAAACACCCGTCATTCAAGTTTGAAGAAACATCTTGTTCTGCGAACACATTTTAAATACCCATAGATAACCTAAGATGAGCAAATGGGATTAAATAATTAAGGCACAAAAGTAAACTAATACTAGCAAGTTTACAAACTTGACGTGCTTGTGTGTCTTTTTTAACTCCAGCCATAGTACCTTCTTGTTGTGTGTGTCTCCTGATATGTCACCTGCCTCTTCCCTGTCTCCTCTCCTCTCTCCTCTCTCCTCTCTCCTCTCTCCTCTCTTCTCTCTTCTCTCCTCTCTCCTCTCTCCTCTCCCCTCTCCTCTCTCCTCTCTCCTTTCTCCTCTCTCCTCTCTCCTCTCCTCTCTCTTCTCCTCTCCTCTCCTCTCTGTCGTGCTGCTGAGTGCCTGAGGGCTACAGTCAGCTTCGTTGTCAGATACCTGTGATCCTGATAGAGGCTGATGGGGAGAGTTTTGTCTCTGTTTGTTCACCTAAACCACTGGAGGGGTCTCTCACAACCACATGGGAGGGACCTGACACACACACACAAACACACACACACCTGAGAAGCTCTGCAGGCGCTCACACCTACAGTAGGGCTTAGACACTGTGAGGCAGAGGAAATACAGCTGCTGGACTGAACAGATGTTGATTTCTTTGAAATAAGGACCTTCAAGTATGCATTGATATTATATAATTTCTGATCAAATACTAGGCGGATACGAGCTGGAAGAGGACTGCCAAATATATAGATACTGGGAAATCATAGCAGTGTCACTGATATGTATTACTTGGCATCACCTTAATTGTAAACTGTCATGGTCAAAACATATAGATTCAATGGTTGTAAAGATGGGGAGATGTCTGTCCGTAATAAAGAGATGCTCTGCTTTTTTGACACCACAATCCACAAAGCAAGTCCTGCAGGCTCTAGTTTTATCTTATCTTGATTATTGTCCAGTCGTGTGGTCGAGGGCTGCAAGGAAAGACCTCGTTTAGCTGCAGCTGGCCCATCAGAGGGCTGATATAAATACTATGCTGCCAGTCTCTCTTGGCTAAGAATTGAGGAGAGATTGACTGCATCACTTGTTATTTTTATAAGAAGCCTTCATGTATTGAAAATCCCAAATTGTTTGCATAGTCAGCTTACATACAGCACTGACACACACACTTACCCCACCAGACATGCCACCAGGGGTCTTTTCACAGTCCCCAAACCCAGAACAAATTCATGAAAGTGTACAGTATTATATAGACATTATTGCATGGAACTCTGTTGCACCTCATATTGGTCAAATAAACAGCACACCTGGTTAAATAAAAACAGATAAAACAACACCTCACAGCACAACGTCTCTCCTCTATTTCACCTAGATAGCTTGTGTGTTTGTATTGATATGTAGGCTGCGTGTGCCTTTTTTAGTGTAGTTATGTCCTGGAGCTGTTCTTGTCTATTAAATGTTCTGTATTATGTCATGTTTCATCTTTTGTGTTTTGGACCCCAGGAAGAGGAGCTGCTGCTTTTCCAGCAACTAATGGGGATCCTAATAAAATAGCTTGAATTGCTGCGGGATTGTTGATCGTAGATCTTAACATAGAACCAAACAAAGCTTAGCGCGCACTGGTTCTCCCATAGTTTGCTAAACACACAAAACAGATCAAGTTGTTAATAGACCAAACTGGGTTATAGACCGATGGATGTTGATCAGGTTGAAATAAACAGAAATGCCCTGAGCTCTTTAAGGACATGGATTTAGAGGGCATTGTTGAGTGAATTTCAAATGTCACATTTCCATCTCTCCTCACACTTTCCTCTTCCTCCTATCTTTCTCTCGGTGGAAAGACTCCACATAATGAGAGTCCTAATGGCCTCTTTGTCTGGAATATCATCATTCCTCTCGGAACACTCGGACTGTCAGAGAAGCCCGGGTGAGCTGTGATTAGCCAGCAATTTATTCTGTGGCTGCGATTGAGAGGAAGGGGCTAAAATGGTAATGTGTTTAAATGTCAGTGGAAAGGTAGGGATCTCATCAACCTTTGGTCACCCAGCAGCTTTGAATATTCTTATTGGCGCCATGTATTAGTAATGAGATTTGAAAAGTAAGTAAAATTTAACCTTCGCTGTACCTGAAAAACCATGAATATTAACAAGGCTTATTATGTGTACATGATCTGAAAGAGTTTAACCCCCGCGGGGTCTCCCCCACCCCCCTCCCGTCCCAGGTTGGGGACAAGGAGAAGAGGCTGTTTGCCAAAAGGAGATGGTGTTTGCCGAGTCTCGGGGCTGGCCGTGTGGCTGCCTGGCGTGATTAAGGCTTTATCAAGCAGCAGGGCCCCTGAGATGGACAGGGATTGACACATCTATCCACACAGACAACAAAGACAGGGACAGTCAGGGGATGTTTGCTCTCTCACACACTGAGCTGTCACCACTTACCATATGCACACATCCAATCTGAATACCTTCTGTGATTGGGTGTCAGACCGCTCTGTTTTGCTCATACACTGAATATTGGAATCATCATATAAAAGACCTTGGAGATATTGAACCAGGTCCGTGTGTGTGAGTGCGTGCATGAGTCTACTAGCGTGCATGTGGCATAAAAGAGGACTGAGGGCCCCATGCTCCCGGGGGACCCTATCCTCCTCTTATCCCAGATAATGTCCACCAGCTTGGGCCTGTCTTCATGAAAGCCTGGCCTCCCTCTCTCTGCTGTGATCCTGTGCTAAGCCTGTAAAGGCCTGGGCGTTATTATCTGTCTGTTTATTGATTTGGAGAGCAATTCACTGCTGATCCTCTCTCATTAGCTGGGGGATAAAGTCATAATCCTCCAACCGGGGGTCATTCCTGTTCCACACTCTGCTGCTTTAGGGGGTTTCTCTTTTCATGGTGATACCTCATATCCTGCTGTGTCTCGTCCACTTAGACACTTACACTGCTGGGAGACTGACACGCTGTCTGTCCCTGAGAAAAGACAGATGTCACCAGTCAAGATGCATTGGTCTAAGATTCATGACTGTAGTGGCTTGTTTCTGTTTCTGTTTCTGTTTCTCTCTTCTTTTTTTCCCTCTCTCTGTTTTGTTCAGTCTCCGTCTCTCTCTCCCACGCAATCTGCCCATCCTTCT
The DNA here is from genome assembly GCF_002021735.2 of Oncorhynchus kisutch. Lineage (NCBI taxonomy): Eukaryota > Metazoa > Chordata > Actinopteri > Salmoniformes > Salmonidae > Oncorhynchus > Oncorhynchus kisutch. The sequence continues at coordinate 30,839,716 of NC_034179.2, forward strand.
CTCTCTCTTTCTTTTTCTCCATCCAGTTTCTCCACCTGTCAATCAATCCATTTACTCTCTCTCTCTGCCTTTCCTCTCGTCATCCCAACCTTCCTCTGGAAGTCCCTGTAAACCCCCAGTTCATGAAAATGGGGATTTCTCCCTCTCCCGTCCCCTCCTCCCCCTCTCCTCATCCGGGGGTATTGATCGTTGAGGGGCTGCACTCACAATGCGGCTAGGCTGGATGAGCTAGGCCTGCATCTTTCAGAGGGCCAATCGATACGCTCTTTTTCTCCTCTTCAAAGCTCTTTATTCGTTGAAACAAATGGGAGGGGATGAGACGTGAGGTGGGAGAGACAGAGAGAAGGGTGATAGAGAGAGAGGGGAGGAGGAGGGAGTGGGACGTGAGGCAGTTCCTTCCCTCTTTATCCATCTCTCTCCCTTACATGTGCCTCACTTCAGGGTTGAGATGGGGAGGGGTGGAGAGAGGGAAAGAGGGGGTGAGAGGAGTGGATGGGGGAAAGAGTTTAGGGGTGTACGAAAGGGTTGAGTGTTTTGGGTAAGAGAGTTGGGGTAGATTCAGCCTAGCACAGACAGACAGGAATGGAGGGAGCTCCTGAGGAGAGGATCACACTCACCTGGGCTCAGCAACGGTCACGGACCACTCTCAACTCCCCTTGTCAACATACTTCAAGCTAAACACCCTCCACTCTCAGGATATTACAGTAATTTCCATTCCTCCGCCTCCACCTCCTCCTCCTTCCTTTATCCTCCTCCTTTCCTCCTCTTCCACATGTTTTAAGCCAGGGGCTGCTTTCAGTTCTACTATGAGTGCTGGAATGAGACAGAGGCCCCTTTCCCCCCTCCTTTTCTCCCTCTCCATCTCTCTCTCTCTCCATCTCTCATCTCTCGCTCTCCCTCTTGTGTGTCTTTCTGCCAGAGAAGTGGTGTTTGGATCAAAGAGGAGTGGCGATGCGGATGCCAGCGGAAGCCTCGTGTCACGTCAGTTTAATGTTTTTATTTGGCTGTTTGAGAGCTGTGTCAATCCCCCTCTCTCGCTCAAGGACGAGAGGAGAGAGGGACTACAGCAGACAGAGGAGAGGAAAAGACACAGGGATATGTGTGCTGCTGCTGAAGATGGATTTGTAAGGTTAAACCATAACCATTAACAAACAGGCAAAAACAAAGCCCTCATTATTCTCTCTCTCTCTCTCTCTCACACTCACACACACACACACACACACACACACACACACACACCACTGTATGGCCTCCCCTAGGAATAGGCTCAGTCATCAAAGAAACCCTATGTGTGTTAGTTACAACACAAGACTACTACACAACACAACATATTCACTAATAATTGACTGAATACTTATCTCCAAAGGGCAGCACCTACACTAATGAGAGTGGTGTACAACAGAAAATGATTTTCAAATAATGTATCGCCATTAAAATCAACTGCAACCCCCGTTTTAATTGTTTATGTAAATGACTGTTGACAGCGCTCAGGGTTTACGATAATACTGGGAATCATGTTTGTTGGGAGAGTTATAATAGGACCCTAAAAGACCAGAATGTTTTGTGCTTTATGTGCAGTGGCAAAACACTCAAAACCACAACTGAATCCTTCTTTAGAAAAAATAAATATAAAAGCTAACGGCTCAGACACACCAAAAGCATTTGCCGGCCGAGTGTACTTAGCACCTCTGAACAGAGTGCCGGCCGTCATTTGCGAACCTAGTGCAATTCAATTTTACATGTAGAATTGTGCGAAAATGTCATCAGTCAGACTTCTACTAGTGGGTAGTCCCTTAAACACAGTGTGCTGAACAATCGGTAGATGAACGGGAGTTTTGGTGAGACGTGTGCGACCCTTGACAGTGATCATAATGTTAAAACGATATGTGTATTTTACTTGCATCTTAGTTGGCGTAGGCCTCTGCATGATCTTCACTGGGATTTACAGCATCAGAAACAATTCTATTTTCGTGACATCTCTTCCTTCTTTATACCCAAGGTTTTCAGTAATTTCATACTCAAGTGAGGGAGATTGTTGGCTTTAATACAAATCATGTTTGAATCGTTGCTTTAAGACCGCCAGCCTCCCCCCCACCCCCCCACCCCCCTCTACCCACCGCCTCAGGAGGACGCAGATAATGAGCCCAGTTGGGGATTCAATCATTTCTACATCTGTTGAAAAAGAAAGAAAATAAAAAGAGAGAAATCAACTATTTCTTTCCCTCCACCCCCCAAAAAAATCTAATTCATTTTGAGGATTGATAGTGAAAAAAAAATAATTCACTCTGACTTTTTTGTGCTTTTTAAATTCATTGGCCTTGAACTCCCTCAGTACCTCCATGCTTAAACTCACCCAACAATTTCTCCCCCTCCCTTGTTGGAAAATAAATAAATCCTTCTGATATTACACTTCTTTATCACACTCACACACTCTTCTCCCCGTCTTCTGTCTCCAAGGTTTTGGTCTCTCTCAAATGTTTCTGATTTCTCTAAAACAGCTTGGCCTCCTCTGAAAAAACACACATTTCTTCTTCTTCATGTCTTGTTGTGTGATGGGGTAGTGATCATCAAAATGTTGTCAGGAGGACAAAGACTCTAATCACAGGAAAACAACTCAATGAGAGGACTTCAAGTGTTAGTAGATGAAACAGTACAAAAATGGACTATCACGAACAGTGAGATAAGCCACTATCACACAGTTCTTTGAAGGATGTTACATTTATGATTATGTATGCACTTGAACCATATCTCTGTTTGTGGGCTCTCTACTGTATGTCTTCACAATTAGAGGGTTAGAGAGCTCCTCTGGGTTGTGAGACGGATGTCTCCAAAAGCAGAAGTCAGATGGTCATCAAAAGTGTTGCAGCTCTGATGTAATGATTACAGCCCTTTGATGGCGCTGGACACGACTGAGTTACCAATCCATCAAAGAGAACCATGCCTGTCTGTCTGAGTTTCTAATCCCAGCAGAACCAGACCCACAGAGGCAGAAATCAACTTGTTTTTCATTTTCAGATTCCACAGGAAACCATCCATAAAGCTACGTTACATTGGCGCGGCCATCAGGAATAATAACAATGATCATGATACTAATGCTAACTTTATTTCTAAATCACATGTTATACATTACAGTACAATAGTAACTTGTATAGTAATAATGACTTAACCAAAACGGTGTGTTTGTTATCAAGAAGGTAGCACTTGATCCGTGTATATGTATGAGTGAGTAGGATTCAGACCTGTCCATTCATTGTTCACTCCGCCTTGTAAAAAGCAGAGGGATGGAACTGGAGAAAGGTAACAACTCTGTCAAATTCATAGACAAACGTATAGGTACAAGCAATGACCATCCATGATATCCAAATTATAACCTTAACCATGTTTTGAGGCTATAAAGTATTTGTTTACAATTACATTGTTTACAGACAATGGAGCAAAACAAGTTTATGTGTTGGGTTCTGATGGGGAACAATTGAACGAAGCTCATGAGACATTTATAAGTTATATTCTTTTTAAAAATCAATAGGTAAATTACATATATATATCATTATTGCAAATCCAAAATGGATGTAGCAATCCCAGATTTCCCCTTTGACCAACTCAGCACCACAGGTCTTCTGAATTGATGTGTGGATGCTGACAACACAACACCAAGAGATCAAAGGAATCCTGTGGGGCTGTCTTGTGCTTCATAGAGGCTCAGTTCGCCATCAACACACTGACTCACTGAGCTAATGGAGCCTACATATGACAAGGAGAGGCAGGAGGGATGATTGAGTGAGAACAGGTATAGAGTACTCAGCTGTGTGTGCACATGCATCTACATGTGTTCTCTGTCATTCTTATAAGAATGATTGCTCTCTATCCACAATATCAGAAGCTTGCTTTGGTGATAGAAATACAGTATAAAATAATAGCGCAGGAAACTGCTATCGTGTAGCTATCATTGAGCTCTAGCCTTGACTGTGTCTAATCATCACCAACAGAGAGTTACCCGTGGCCTGGCCCTGGGTCACCCTATCAGAGAGGGCCTGTCTCCTAACTCTCCTGTTCCTGTAGTCCCCCTTATCGACCCGCTGGTCTCCCTTGCCTCTGTGGTCCTCTTGGGGATAATAGGTGGATAGCACCCTCTGTGGAACTACACACAGAGTCTCTCACTCACTCACTCAATACTCACTCACACACACACACACACACACACACACACACACACACACACACACACACACACACACACACACACACACACACACACACACACACACACACACACACACACACACACAGACACACACACACACACACACACACACACACACACACACACACACACACACACACACACACACACACACACACACTCTCTCTCTGGGATGGGGCATCTGCTGTCAGAGCCTTTGCCTGATCAATAAGAGGCACTGAGGGAGGCTAGCTGTCACTCCCACAGTGTGACATCAGCTGAGGAGGGGGTAAGGTCTGCGATACCCTAGCAGCGTCTGGAACAGGGACAGTGTAGGACAGCACACTGCAGTCCCTTAGGGCCCCACCAACTTCACTGATACTATAGGTCACACACATAACTTACTCATTGAGAATTTTACATTCACAAAAAAAGTTACATTCTGAAACAATGTCATACACAGACATGCTCACATTAATAAACACTATTCTGCTACATCAATACTGTTAGCTTTAACATTTTTATTTTGCATATACAGATAGAAACAGAATATATATACACTATACCGTGGCAATAAAAAGTATGTGAACCCTTTGGAATTAACCTGTATTTCTGCATAAATTGGTCATCAAAATTGATCTGATATTCATCTAAGTCACAACAATAGACAACCATAGTGTGCTTAAACTAATAACACACAAATTATTGTATTTTTCTTGTCTATATTGAATACATAATTTAAGCATTCCCTGTGTAGGTTGGAAAAAGTATGTGAACCCCTAGGCTAATGACTTCTCCAAAAGCTAATTGGAGTCAGGAGTCAGCTAACCTGGATTCCAGTCAATGAGACGAGATTGGAGATGTTGGTTAGAGCTGCCTTGCCCTATAAAAAACACACAAAATTTGAGTTTGCTATTCACAAGAATTATTGCCTGATGTAAACCATGCCTCGAACAAAAGAGATCTCTGAAGACCTATGATTAAGAATTGTTGACTTGCATAAAGCAGGAAAGCATTACAAAAGTGTTTCTAAAAGCCTTGATGTTCATCAGTCCACAAATTGTCTATAAATGGAGAAAGTTCAGCACTGTTTCTACTCTCCCTAGGAGTGGCCGTCCTGCAAAGATGACTGCAAGAGCACAGCGCAGAATGCTCAAAAAGTTTAAGAAGAATCCTAGAGTGTCAGCTAAAGACTTACAGAAATCTCAGGAACATGCTAACATCTCTGTTGATGAGTCTACGATACGTAAAACACTAAACAAGTATGGTGTTCATGGGAGGGCACCACGGAAGAAGAAAGGGGTTCACGTGTCCCCCCAAAAAACATTGCTGCACGTCTGAAGTTTGCAAAAGTGCACCTGGATTTCCAGTAGTGGCAAAATATTCTGTGGACAGATGAAACTACAGTTGAGTTGTTTGGAGGGAAAACACACAACACTATGTGTGGAGGAAAAAAGGTACAGCACACCAACATCAAAACCTCATCCCAACTGTAAAGTATGGTGGAGGGAGCATCGTGGTTTGGGGCTGCTTTGGTTCCTCAGGCCATGAACAGCTTGCTGTCATCAACGGAAAAATGAATTCCCAAGTTTATCAAGACATTTTGCAGGAGAATGTAAAGCTATCCGTCCGCCAATTGAATCTCAACAGAAGTTGGGTGACGCAACAGGACAACAACCCAAAATACAGAAGTAAATCAAAAACAGAATGGCTTCAACAGAAGAAAATACGCCTTCTGGAGTGGCCCAGTTAGTCTTGACCTCAACCTGATTGAGATGCTGTGGTATGATCTCAAGAGAGCAGTTCACACCAGACATCCCAAGAATATTGCTGAACTGAAACTAAAGATGAATGGTCCAAAATTCCTCCTGATGGTTGTGCAGGTCTGATCCGCCACTACAGAAAACGTTTAGTTGAGGTTATTGCTGCCAAAGGAGGGTCAACCAGTTATTAAATCCAAGGGTTCACATACTTTTCCCACCCTGCACTGTGAATGTTTACACAGTGTGTTCAGTAAAGACATGAAAACGTATAGTTGTTTGTGTGTTATTAGTTTAAGCAGACTGTGTTTGTCTATTGTTGTGAACTAGATGAAGATCAGATCAAATTTTATGACCAATTTATGCAGAAATCCAAGTATTTTCAAAGGGTTCACATACTTTTTCTTGCCACTGTATATACAAAAGTATGTGGACACCCCTTCAAATTAGTGGATTAGGCTATTTCAGTCACACTCGTTGCTGACAGGTGCATAAAAGAGAGCACACAGCCAATCTCCATAGACAACTGCTTTCTTCTGGAAAATGTGAAGTCCAAGATGGACAAAGGGGGCATTGTTGGGGCTGTGTTTATGGACCTAAGGAATGCTTTTGATACTGTTAACCATGAGATTCTCATCACAAAATTGTCCAAGTTCAACTTTTCCCCCGATGCCTTGAGATGGATGAAATCATTCCTTGAAGGTAGAACTCAGTGTGTTAGAGTGAGCAATGAGCTGTCGCCCACTCTTAGCTATGATGTGGGCGTGCCCCAAGGGTCAATACTGGGGCCCCTCATGTTCAGCCTGTACATTAATCTGCCTTCTGTCTGTACTGGGTCTGAAGTTCAAATGTATGCAGATGATACAGTGATATATGGGCATGCAAAGAGCAAACAACAAAGCTGCACAAGAACTCTGTCCAGGTTACAAAGTAGCTCAGTGACTAGTGTTTGCGTCTCAATGTGAAAAAAAACTGTTTGCATGTTCTTCACAAAGAGGGCAACAGATGCTACTGAGCCAGATGTCTATGTGTCAGGGGAGAAGCTCCAGGTGGCCTCATACTTAATTCCAACTCAATTATTTTAAAAAGCATGTGAAAAAGGTCATTCAGATAACCAAATTCAACCTAGCTAATTTCCGATTTATACGAAATTGTTTGACTACAGAGGTAGGAAAACTGTACTTCAAATCTATGATACTCCCCCACTTAACATACTGCTTGACTAGTTGGGCCCAAGTTTGCTGTACAACATTAAAACCTATTCAGTCTGTCTACAAACAGCCTTCAAAGTGCTTGATAGGAAGCCCAATAGCCATCATCACTGTTACATCCTCAGAAAGCATGAGCTCCTGAGTTGGGAAAATCTTGTGCAATACACCAACGCATGTCTTGTATTCAAGATGCGACAAGGTCTGCCATGAGAGGTGACTGTATAGTTCCCTTAAGGAAAAGCACCTTTAGTAAATTCGCTTTCTCTGTGAGAGCTTCCCATGTCTGGAATACACTGCCATCAGACACACATAACTGCACCACCGATCACACTTTCACAAAATGTATGAATACATGGCTAAAGGTCAGTCAGATTTGTGAACATGGTCCCTAGCTGTGTATTGCCGCTTTCCATGTTGTCTGTTGTCTGTAGCTTGTGAGGTGTGGAAACACTTTGTTGTTGTTATGAGTTTTGTCTTGCTGCTTTTTGTTCTATGTTGCTCTGTCTGTATGCTACGTCTTGCTTGTCCTATGTTGCTCTGCGTGTGCTCACTGCTCAATGATAGTCTATATTGTAATTGTTTTTAATAACCTGCCCAGGGACTGCGGTTGAAAATTAGCCGGCTGGCTAAAACCGTCACTTTTACTGAAACGTTGATTAATGTGCACTGTCCCTGTCAAAATAAAATAAACTCAAACTCAAACAAACAGTGGCTGTAGAATGGCCTTACTGAAGAGCTCCGTGACTTTCAACATGGCAACATCAAAGGATGCCACCTTTACAACAAGTCAGTTCGTCAAATTTCTGCCCTGCTAGAGTTGCCCCAGTTAACTGTAAGTGCTGTTATTGTGAAGTGGAAATGTCTAGTAGCAACAACAGCTCAGCCATGAAGTGGTAGGCCACACAAGCTCACAGAACAGGTACTGTCGAGTGCTGAAGCGTGTAGCAACACTCACTATCGACTTCTAAACTGCCTATGGAAGCAAAATCAGCACATGACAATGCCCCCATGCACAAAGCAAGGTCCACACAGAAATGGTTTGTCGAGTTCGGTGTGGAAGAACTTGACTGGCCTGCACAGAGCCCTGACCTCAACCCCATCGAACTCCTTTGGGATGAATTGGAACGCCGACTGCAAGCCAGGCCTAATCACCCAACATCAGTGCCCGACCCCACTAATGCTCTTGTGGTTGAATGGAAGCAAGTCCCCGCAGCAATGTTCCAACATCTAGTGGAAAGCCTTCCCAGGAGAGTGGAGGCTGTTATAGCAGCAAAGGGGGGACCAACTCCATATTAATGCCCACAATTTTGGAATGAGCTGTTCGACAAGCAAGTGTCCACATACATTTGGTCATGTAGTGTACATTATATGTTCTAAAGGTACAAATAGACAGATTTTTTTTTTTAAACATGACAAATTTGTTTCTGTGAATCAATGATAGCCTCATGCTAAGCTAACACTCCAAGGCTGTGTTTACACATGGAGCCCAATTCTGACATGTTTTCCGCTAGTTGTTCTTTGACCAATCACATCAGATCTTTTCATGTCAGATCTTTTTCAAAGCTGAGCTAATTGGTCAAAAGACCAATAAGTGAAAAAAAGATCTGCCTGTGTGTAAATGCAGCCAAATAGGAGACTATATATATATATATATATATATATATATATATATATATATATAAATGATTTTACTTTACCACTACTGATTCTACATCTATATAAAGTGGCAACTTATTCATTAAAAGGGCCAACAGCCTACTACTGCTTGCTGAGCTGCTTGTTGATGAGGTAAAAGTGCAGCAACACTGCCACTCTGTGTTCGTCTGAAGTATTATACCCACTCAAGGCCACCATCAACACTGGCCAGGGTGGCCTTGAGTGGGCCATCAACACCATCACCACTGGCCATCAACCATCACCACATCATCACCATCACCACTGGCCATCAACACCATCACCATCAACACTGGCCAGGGGCAGTAATGCGATTTCTAATGACAAATTCATCATTAACATTTATACTAGCCCTAACTCTAAACTAAGAAAAAAAGCCAATGCATGTGTTGATCAGTTCCGACAATAATCGACAATGTTGCCCTTTCTGTCAAGATGCTCTAGTGCCTACAACTACATTTCCCAAACTCTGCCCCGGAGACCCCAAGAGGGGCACATTTTGTTTTTTGCCCTAGCACTACACAGCCGATTAAAATAATCAACTCATTATCAAGCTTAGATTATTTGAATCAGCTGTGTAATACTAGGGGGGAAACTATTTTGGAAATACTGGCCTACAATGATAGACTCCTGACCATTCTGTAAACTGGAGCTTCTATCAGTAGGCCTAGTGGCCAAAAGGCACTTTTAGCATAGGCAGCTCATGGGGCATGGTCAACTGCGTGGGGATTCCTATAGGGTTTTGCCTGATTGGCGCTCCCCATGCTGTCACAGACGCGATAATGCAGTGTTCCCCAACTAGTGGCCGGCCCGCAGGTGGTTTTATTGATTTTTAGCAAGGAAATAATTATGTTTGCATTTTCATTGTTGTACATAAAAGACAGATCTTTTCCCAAGTATTCCCACGCATAATAGAGACAGGTGATCGTATATGTTTTAGTCAAGTATTATATCTGTTTGGGGTTCTTACGGTTAATTTACAGTCTACAAATTATTTGTAATTATGTTCTGGCCCCAACCATCCACAGCAAAAGTCCTCTATCTAGCTCTATGGCCGTCCAACATTATTGATGGGTCAGATCTGTGGTGAATGGTGGTATTCACTCTGTTGCTCTGTCTTAAATAACACCTGAATCCATGTTTATCACAGTGGTAAAATTATTGATGGATGTTGTTGATGATTTTAAAATGATGTCAATAGGCTTTCAGCACCCGTGTGCGTCATCTGTCCATTTGTCAATAGTTATCAAAGTTATCGGTGGAACATTTCACAAGTTTCTCGTCCATCTGACTGCCATTGTTTTGAATTGTCAACTTGACCAGATTTTTCCCACTCTAGCCTCGCTTTCGTTTATGACCAAATCCAATATGTCCAACAGCTATGGACAGAAGTGACTTTATGTAGCAAGTTAGGAGAACTAAAGCAGCAGGTTATGAGAATTAACGTAGCAGGTTAGGATAATCAGGTTGAGGTTAGGAAAAGGGTTAGGGTTAGCTAAAATTGTACAGTTGTCCCTGACTTAACTAGAACATGCAGCTTTTGGCCAGGTGTACTCAATCCAGACACAACCCTGACTGAAGCCTATTATCATGATCAACAATGTTCTTAACCTTTCACCTTTGGAGGGAAAGTATAACTAATTTAAAATGTTACCTTATTTATTCCCATTCTGAAGTCCAGGATTATGATGAAAACTGAGTCTGGGCAGTTCTCAACCCCACCAGGGGGAGACATATCCCACTACAAACTTCTGTCCCGTACATGAGCTGAGAGCAACAGAAAGCAACTTCACTTCCTGATCAAGGCTGCATGTCAACAGTCTTAATTTGACTCTCCTAATTTCCTCTCCCCGAGACCTGGACAGGTGAAGAGAGAAGGCAACCAGCACATTTATTTCACCCTTCCTGTGTTTTAAGATCAGTGCAGATAGTAAGAGGAGAGCAAATAAGGAAACACCTGTAATATCAATTCCTTGAACCAACAGAGACTGTGGACAATGGTCAGATGATACTGTATTTATCCAGAATGGTTTACATGGTATATTTGTTAACATACACCCTCCATGTCCAAAGAATAATCAGTGTGGGACAGACAGCAATAATTCCCACAGTCCTCCTCCACTCCCTCAAGGATGCAGTCTTGGAAGAAAACTCTTCAGCTGGTCTGTTAGGGGTCTGTGTGTGTGTGTGTGTGTGTGTGTGTGTGTGTGTGTGTGTGTGTGTGTGTGTGTGTTTCTGTTCTTGCACATGCATGAAAAAAATATTCTCTGCATCTTCTCTGGAAAAGAATGAGGAGAGAGAAAAGAGAGGGAAGGGGGGAGGAGGGGGAGTGCAGCATGATCTTTCCTTCCTCTGGGGCCTCAGCGGTCCCCAAACAGGCAACCCCGGGCCCTCTGCGGAGCAGCTGTCAGACCCCGTGTCCTGGCTTTTCCGGCCTGGACTGTGGGAAAGTCGGCCTCCCTCTTATCCTGCTTCCTGACGGGACGCTAAATATACCCAGGCCTTTTGTTCCCCACACTTCCCAAAATACGCCACCACCACCACTGACATCAAACATGTTCTTTCAGTGTTCCTCTCACCAGCCTTTCGATGCTGACGCTCTTCCCTGGCTGGCACAGAGGACTGTTTTCCTGTATGGAGAGAAAAGAGGAAAGGAGAGGACAGGAGAGGGAGGGAGGGAGGGAGGGAGGGAGGGAGGGAGGGAGGGAGGGAGGGAGGGAGGGAGGGAGGGAGGGAGGGAGGGGAGATCTGTGGGGTTGGGGGGGTTGGGGGGGTTAATGGGGTGGAGCGGTGGGGTAGGGGGCTGAGGAATGGTGTGGCTCGTTGAGTTGGAAACAGAGAGCAAAGAGGACCTGGTGAATTGAGTTCTGATTTGGACTAAGATTTCTCAAGTGCAAACCACTTATCATTTGCATTAATGACGAATGAATTATCCAAAGACATTCTATATCAACATGGCTGGGTGAGCTCAATGGTATTTACTTTAATGACTGGGATTTTGAGCTGGTTGACTACTATGGCCATCTTGTTAAGACTATGTTGGTCTACATGACCTTTCTGTGGGTCAGGACATGCTCCACTGTAGGCCGGTTACAGCCAGATTCTCATGGGTTAGAGTTACGCACTGGCTTCAAGCTAGAAACACACACACACCATTACACAAACAAACACACACAAACACATGGACATAGCATGCACGCATGCACACACACACCATTATACAGTACGAAAACACACACATACCATTTTATGAGCACCCATACACTCACATGAGTGCACAAATTACCACATTTCCTCTTCCATTTTCCTTTCTTCCCACTTGCCATAACTGGGCCACTGAACTGAGCATAGAACAGAGAAATGGAGGAGAGGAGAGGTTGAGCGGAGGAGAGGAGAGGACCATGGGATTATAGTAAAGGAGAAATGACTAAATTATTTACTCTAACCCTTCCTCTGGGTGGTCAGAGAGTCTCAAACATTACAGACAAGTGGGTGTCTATGAGAGGGAGAGAGAGCGAGGGAGAGAGGGCGAGAGAGAGAGGGAGAGAGAGAGAGAGAGAGAGAGAGAGAGAGAGAGAGAGAGAGAGAGAGAGAGAGAGAGAGAGAGAGGGAGAGAGAGAGAGAGAGAGAGAGAGAGGGAGAGAGAGCGAGGGAGAGAGAGCGAGGGAGAGAGGGCGAGAGAGAGAGGGAGAGAGAGAGAGAGAGAGAGAGAGAGCGAGGGAGAGAGGAAGAGAGAGAGAGAGGAAGAGAGAGAGAGAGAGAGAGCGAGAGAGAGAGAGAGGGCGAGAGAGAGAGAGAGAGAGAGAGAGAGAGAGAGAGAGAGAGAGAGAGAGGGAGAGAGAGGGAGAGATGTCATGCTGCTTGGTGGACATCATCTAAGACATCAGTCAGTCATTCAGTCATTTGATCCGCCTCCCTGTGTTATCTCAACTTCTATTGTATCTCTACCGGACCTTTCTGCCTCCTTCCCTTCTCCCAGAGATGACTGGGTCCATTCAGATAAACTCCCTCTATATGTCAATGGTCTGTTTTCACTCACCCATATCCATCTCTTATCCATCTCTTGTCTCTCCCATTCACAGAATAAAGGATGCTGACTGAGTTTTCTGATAAGTAACAGTCTGGGGTTCTGGTGACTAAATCCCAGTCACGCGCACACATGCGCTCATTTTTAAATACTTTATTTGAATCCCATCAATTCAAGGTCCCTGTATGCATAGACATTCAAGGTGACAGGGGAATGGACGCTTATTGAGTGCAATAGGGAGTAGCATTTGAAAGGAAGCTTGTCTATCTCTGGAAAAGGGAAAGGGGGATACCTAGTCAGTTGTAGAACTGAATGCCTTCAACCACATTTAACCCAACTCCTCTGAATCAGAGAGGTGCAGGGGGCTGCCTTAATCAACATCCATAGCACCCAGGCAACAGTGTGTTAACTACCTTGCTCAGGGGTAGAAAGACAGATGTATTGAATTCTCAATTTGGTCTATATTAAAGGGCACTTCATTTAATATAACAGGCTTTTAAAATGCAATATTGGTGCACCATTTCTACTTAAAATGTTAGCGAATCGCAAAAGGCACTCTTTTTGTAGAACGACCCAGCAGCATTTCCTGTTTCCAGCCTACAAACCACACAGGATTAGAGATCACACAAAAACACACACACACACACACACACACATTCTCATAAATGTACAAAATTTCACAAATACCCACCCCCACATACACACACACACACACACACACACACACACACACACACACACACACACATACACACACACACATATACACACACACACACACACACAAACACACACACACACAGAGCAGAGTACAGCCTAATTGTGGAAGAACAGAACACAGTTCCACTGAACAACATGAACATCTGGGTCTCCCATAATGTCTCGGGCCTCCAGATAGGCTACCACTCCAGATAGAGGCCAGGTCCCAGGGAGATGGCAGCAGGCCAGGTACTAAGCAAAACAAACTGGTTCAGAAATACTTGCAGGGACCCTCAGAGGACAAGACCTAAGATCAGCTCCATCACTGTGAGAATCATCCCTCCCCCAGCTAGCTCTCCCTCTCCCTACCCTATCAGACCTGGGTTCAAATAGTAGTTGTTTTCTTTAAAATGACTTAAAGCGTTTGATTGAGGCTGCCCAGAGTGGGCAGATGGGCAGGGTTTGCATTTTTGGGATTATTCCATTGGTTCCATTGCACCAGGAAAGCTTGATCAAACAGATAAAGTATGTGAAAGAAAACAAATATTAGTTAAACACAGGTCTGCTCAACAAGATCTCACAGTCTCATGTCAGAATTAGACATTCATTCATGTTTCTCAAATGTCAAATTTCAAAGTTGTTCCAAACGTCAAATTTCAAAGTGTTTAAGGTTAAGTTTACGCATTAACTCTGAATGGTTACGGTAAGGGTCAAAGTTTGGGATAGGCTTAAAACAACAACTTTATATCACGATTCAAACATGCAACCTTCTGCACCATAGGCAGTTGCTTACATCCATCCATTAGCAAACCTGAAACCTACTTGAAGGTAACAAGAGCTCACTGTTGCCACTACTGGCAGTTTTTTTTGGGACAAAATCTGCTGACGTCCTCAAACATGGATGGACGTCTAATCCCAATTTGTATCTCGGGTGACCTGGCTGGGTCTGTTCCCTGTTCCCCCAGCCACCCCAGGCCTCCACAGGCCCCGACGACAGAGAACATGTTTTTGGTCTTAGTCAGGGAGGATATTGGAGAGACACAATCAAGAACATCTGTGAGGAGTCGTACACACAAAAACTTCCTCTCGCTGTTCAAGAGACACACACACACACACATACAAACATGACACACACCAATACACTAACTACCTTTAACAGCAGTCCAGATTTACACCCTGTTCCAGTGAATCTCAGATATGATCTGTCTGTGTGGCCTTTCTGCCTGACTCACGGAGCCCATCTGGGCACACACTCAGTACACTCACTGCTGGGGCTGTGACTATGGTGCCTACTCAATATACTTTGTGTTAGATATATCTCCCTGTAACATACTGTAGGGCTGGGCAACTCACCATGAAGCATTTCATTATGGCACCAAGTTAATACAATAGACTGTAGAGCTGGTCCCGGTAAAATGTTACTAAGGTACCCACTCGATACAGTGTGGGACTGCACACTAAGGCAGCACCCACTCAATACAGCACTGGGCTGGGGCCAGGATCTCTGTGCGCTGTGGAGAGGCCTGCCAGGCCAGGCAGCATGGATCAACAGGGCAGATCTATGGAAAGAGCAGGATGGACCTCGATGCAGCTCATTGATTGACTGAGGGCACAGAGACAGGTGGTAGTGCATTATGGAGAGAGGAGAGAGGAGTACTGTACTGTACATTGATCTGCATAAAGAAAAGGTGTGTGTGTGTGTGTGTGTGTGTGTGTGTGTGTGTGTGTGTGTGTGTGTGTGTGTGTGTGTGTGTGTGTGTGTGTGTGTGAGGTTGCGTGTGCGTGTGCTGGAAGAGAAGTGTGTGTGTGTGTGTGTGTGTGTGTGTGCGGTTGAGTGTGCTGGAAGAGAAGTGTGTGTGTGTGTGTGTGTGTGTGTGTGTGTGTGTGTGTGTGTGTGTGTGTGTGTGTGTGTGTGTGTGTGTGTGTGCGGTTGCGTGTGCGTGTGCTGGAAGAGAAGTGTGTGTGTGTGTGTGTGTGTGTGTGTGTGTGTGTGTGTGTGTGTGTGTGTGTGTGTGTGTGTGTGTGTGTGTGTGTGTGTGTGCGGTTGCGTGTGCGTGTGCTGGAAGAGAAGTGTGTGTGTGTGATTAAGAGAGAGGGGGGGGGTGAGATGATAGAGGAGGAGGATGGATAGATGACAACAAGAGATAGAGGAGATAGAGGGATGATAGAGGAGGAGGATGGATAGATGACAACAAGAGATAGAGGGATGATAGAGGCAGAAAGCAAAGATGCAGAAACGGTGATTGAACAGAAGGGAGTTGGAAATGGTGGAGCAGAAGAGGAAGAGACAGGGAGGGAGAGGGAGAGGGGGAGAGTGGTGTTGTTATCCAGGCAGCAGCAGCAGGAAGTGTGTTAAACCCCTCTGCTGACCCCCCCCCTGACCCCTGACCTCTGCAGTAGTGGTGTGTGGGTAAAATCAGCAAAGCCAGGAAAAAATACATATTACAACCTATGTGTTGTGATAATTGTTTGCTCTACAACCCATTAGTTCATACGTAACGTGATATTTAAGGCCAAGAAGACAACAGTCTCACAGTGGAAGAACAAATTCAACCACACATTTGTTTCATCACAATACCAGATAGCAACATCTGTCTGCTGAAGTCCACAATTTTTTTTTGCATGTAACAAAAAGTTACATGACCTACAGTATGGTCAAGCAAGTTAATGTGTCCGACATTGTCGAACGACTAAACTATTGATTTAGAACCACAGAGAGTTACCGCAAGTTGCAAAGAAAACAGAAGATGTGCTATCCCAGCACCATTTCAACTTAAACATTTCAACATCATCAAATCATCTAACCCTATGTAGGCTATCATGATGGTCACACTTGGCCAATAAAATGTTGCAACCTAAATATAATTTGACTTATACTGAACAAAAATATAAACACAACATGCAACAATTTCAAAGATTTAAAGTTCAAAGAGTTACAGTTCATATAAGGAAATCAGTCAATTGAAATATATTAATTAGGCCCTAATCTATGGATTTCACATGACTGACAATACAGATATGCATCTGTTGGTCACAAATACCTTAAAAAAGGTAGGGGCGTGGATCATTAAACCAGTCAGTATCTGGTGTGACCACCATTTGCCTCATGCAGCGTGGCACATCTCCTTCGCATAGAGTTGATCAGGCTGTTGATTGTGACCTGTGGAATGTTGTCCCACTCCTCTTCAATGGCTGTGCAAAGTTGCTGGATATTGTCAGGAACTGGAACACACTTTCGTACACGTCGATCCTCAGCATCCCAAACATGCTCAATGAGTGACATGTCTGGTGAGTATGCAGGCCATGGAAGAACTGGGACATGTCCAGCTTCTAGGAATTGTGTACAGATCCTTGTGGCATGTGGCTGTGCATTTCCATGCTGAAACATGAGGTGATGGTGGCAGATTAATGGCACGACAATGGGCCTCAGGATCTCGTCAATTCAAAATGCCATCGGTAAAATGCTATTGTGTTCGTTTCCGTAGCTTATGCCTGCCCATATCATAACCCCACCGCCACCATGGGGCACTCTGTTCATAATGTTGACATCAGCAAACCACTTGCGCACACAACGCCATACACGTGGTCTGCAGGTGTGAGGCCGGGTGGACATCCTGCCAAATTCTCTAAAACAACGTTGGAGGTGGCTTATGGTAGAGAAATTAACATTACCTTCTCTGGCAACAGCTCTGGTGTGTAAGGACAGACGCCGGGGACGAGAAGCAGGTACAGGGAGTGAACATTTAATGAATAACGGACATGAAACAGCACAGGACCAGAATACGGACAGCGTCTGGACAGGGGAAACGGAAATGACAACAATGCTGACACAGGGAACACACGGGGAAGCAGACAGAGATAGGGAAGGCAATCAACAAATTAAAGGAGTCCAGGTGATTCCAATGATGTGCTGCTGCGTATGATGGTGACCGGTGATGAAGCACAGGTGACGTAACGATGGTGACAGGTGTGTGTAATGAAGGCAGTCTGGTGCCCTCGAGCACCAGAGAGGAAGAGCGGGAGCAGGCGTGACATGGTGGACATTCCTGCAGTCAACATGCCAATTGCACGCTCCCTCAAAACTTGAGACATGGCATTATGTTGTTTGACAAAACTGCACATTTTAGAGTGGCCTTTTATTGTCCCAACACAAGGTGCACCTGTGTAATGATCATGCTGTTTATTCAGCTTGTTGTTATGCCACACCTGTCAGGTGGATGAATTTGTGCACAAATTTGTGCACAAAATGTGAAAGAAATAAGCTTTTTGTGTGTATGGAAAAGTTCTGGAATCTTGTATTTTAGCTCATGAAACATGGGACCAACACTTTACATGATGTGTTTATATTTTTGTTCAGTATAGTTAATTACATGCTTCAGATGGTGATGATCACTGACCATTCAATAGCTTATTTCCAGTTTCAGTGTTTCCGTATACCTTCAAATTATAAGGGCAAATAATAGGTAACAGGTGTGCAAAACCCTTCAATTACCCACTGGGCACACACTGATTTCAACCAACATTGTTTCCACAGCAATTAAATGAAACCAACTTGGAATAGATGTAGAATTGAAGTGTGTGCCCAGATGGGTATGTAAAGTCATTTCAATGGCCTGGAAAGAAAGGAGCCTCTCTAGCAGTTATAACTGAATGATGCGTGTTTAGCAAACCAAACAGGCTACACTTCGTCCAAACTCGGATTCATGCCACTTTGTCAACATGAACAGTTGGCTATTTTGCGAGCCTCTCTCATCCCAGTGTTTTCAAATCAAATCAAATCAAAGTTGATTTGTCACGTGCCCCAGAATACAACAGGTAGAGATCTTACAGTGAAATGCTTAATTACAGGCTCTAACCAGTGGTGCGGGGAAAAAGTATGTGTGTGTGTATGTAAGTAAAGAAATAAAACAACAGTAAAAAGACATTTGAAAAAAGATTAGCAAGGCTATGTACAGACACATGTTAGTCAGGCTTATTGAGGTAGTATGTACGTATAGGTATCGTTAAAGTGACTATGTATATATGAAGAACAGAGAGTAGCAGAAGCGTAAAAAAAGAGGGGTTGGCGGGGGTGGTGGGACACAATGCAGATAGCCCGGTTAGCCAATGTGCGGGAGCACTGGTTGGTCCGGCAAATTTAGGTAGTATGTACATGAATGTATAGTTAAAGTGACTATGCATATAAGATAAACAGAGAGTAGCAGCAGCGTAAAAGAGGGGTTGGGGGGGGGACACACAATGCAAATAACCATTTGGTTACCTGTTCAGGAGTCTTATGGCTTGGGGGTAAAAACTGTTGAGAAGGGTAATTGAATTAATATGGATAATAAACAGAGAGTAGTAGCAGCGTAAAAATGGGGTTTGGGGGGGTACAATGCAAATAGTCCGGGTATCCATTTGATTAACTGTTAAAGAGTCCTATGGCTTGGGGGTAGAAGCTGTTAAGAAGCTCTTTTGTCGCTTGCCATGCGATAGTAGAGAGAACAGTCTATGACTGGGGTCTTTGACCAGTTTTAGGGCCTTCCTCTGACACCGCCTGGTGTAGAGGTCCTGGATGCCAGGCAGCTTTGTCCCAGTGATGTACAGGGCCGTACGCACTACCCTCTGAAGTGCCTTGCGGTTGGAGGCTGAGCAATTGCCGTACCAGGCAGTGATGCAACCGGTCAGGATGCTTTCGATGTTGCAGCTGTAGAACCTTTTGAGGATCTCAGGACTCATGCCAAATCTTTTTAGTTTCCTGAAGGGGAATAGGCTTTGTCGTGCCCTCTTCACGACTGTCTTGGTGTGTTTGGACCAATCTAGTTTGTTGTTGATGTGGACACCAAGGAAGTGCTCAACCTGCTCCACTACAGCCCCGTCGATGAGAATGGGGACGTGCTCGGTGCTCCTTTTCCTGTAGTCCACAATCAACTCCTTAGTCTTGGTTACTTTGAGGGATAGGTTGTTATTCTGGCACCACCCGGACAGGTCTCTGACCTCCTCCCTATATGCTGTCTCGTCGTTGTCGGTGAGGTATGCAAATTGGAGTGGGTCTAGGGTTTCTGGGATAATGGTGTTGATGTGAGCCATTACCAGCCTTTCGAAGCACTTCATGGCTACGGACGTGAGTGCTACAGGTCTGTAGTCATTTAGGCAGGTTGCTTTTGTGTTCCTGGGCACAGGGACTATGGTGGTCTGCTTGAAGCATGTTGGTATTACAGACTCAATCAGGGACATGTTGAAAATGTCAGTGAAGACACCTGCTAGTTGGTCAGCACATGCCCGGAGCACACGTCCTGGTAATCCGTCTGGCCCTGCAGCCTTGTGTATGTTGACCTGTTTAAAGGTCTTACTCACGTCGGCAACGGAGAGCATGATCACACAGTCGTCCGGAACATATCCCCCCGTACTGTGGGGATGGCGTCCTCAATGCACTTATTGATAAAGCCAGTGACTGATGTGGTGTATTCCTCAATGTCATCGAAAGAATCCTGGAACATGTTCCAATCTGTGATAGCAAAGCATTACTGTAGTTTAGCATCTGCTTCATCTGACCATTTTTTTATAGACCGAGTCACTGGTGCTACCTGCTTTAATTTTTGCTTGTAAGCAGGAATCAGTGGTTACTGTTATTTGCCCTTATGATTCAGAGGCATATGAAAACACTGTAACTTCCTTTCTTGGGCAACGATGAACCAGCTAATTAATATTAGCCTACTACATCTAGATAGATATTGAACTTCCGTCCTTTCAGGCCAAGTGCACAATGTAGGAATTTATGGTTGGATCACAATCGTTGTTATAATCATTCGCATTTTTTCGGACAATTACGTTTTTCTTTTGACATTATTGGCGTGAAGGCAAATCCAAACTGGCTTCCCTTGATACTTTTTTGGGTGCGCCAGGACCATTCACAGCTCACTCAGTTTAGCTCGACGCTAATTGGCTATTCCTTAAAGAAAAGAATATCAAGGGACGCCAAATGCTTCACTTGCTATCAAATTTGATGCTAGCGGCGGCAACAATGTCACAATCTTTTTGGCCAGACAGCATCAGATACATTGGCTACACATGCCATGTTAAGACAGAGCGGCGCTGCTTCGCTCGGATGCTTCTCCGGTGAGATACATTCAGCCACTTGCGAATTGAAGGAAAATTATGAAACACAAAGAGACAAAAGATTATTGTTTACGGTTTTTTTCAATTTTTCTTGGAAGCCTGGCTTCCCTTGGCATCCATAAATACACACCTCTGGACCTCTGAGATACCATTCCCATCATCTCCTCCTCCAGCTGTCTGCACTCACACTCACACTCACACACTCACACACACACACACACACACACACACACACACACACACACACACACACACACACACACACACACACACACACACACACACACACACACACACACACACACACACACACACACACACACACACTGTCTCTTCTCTCTCTCTCTCTCTCCTCTTAGTTCTCTGCCACAAACACATTTACTTCTCTTCCGTTTCTCAAATGCTATCATTTGGCATCCCAGTTAAAACAAATCTGTTTCTTTCCACACCTTTTCTCACTCTGCTCATCATTCCATCTCAATATGACTTTTCTGTTCCTACACAGCCTGTCTCCTCCGTTCCTTTCCATTAAATCAGCTACCAAAGTTCTGAGAATTACCATAATTATTCATCCAAGTCATTATAATAATGATCATTACACTGATTTTACACTGGAATCTCCTCGCTGCAATGATCTATTATGTTCTGTCTGTGTTATTTATCTAAAAACATTCTCCCTGTGATTCTACACACACACACACACACACACACACACACACACACACACACAGAGAGAGAGATAGAGAGAGAGAGAGAGAGAGAGAGAGAGAGAGAGAGAGAGAGAGAGAGAGAGAGAAGCGTGTAAAAGGGAAGCTGAATCCTCTCCAGGGGTTGTGTCTCCTGATTACAGAAAGTACTGAATGAAATGAATAAGATAAACATCTGAGCTGCTGTAGAATATTTCCTGTGGATCTAATCACAGCACTGGCACAGAACAGAGGAGGGAGAGTTGGAGGGAGGGAGAACAGTTTAGAAAATCACCCATCTCTTCCACGCACACACAAGAGAGGGGGGAGGGATCCGCAGATGTGCAGCGACCTCTCTGCAGTTTAATCACCCCTCCCTTTCTCCCTCCTTTCTTCCCTCCATCCCTCCCCCCCTCCCTCCCTGACACACATTCCACACACTCCAACTGCCAGCCACAGCAGAGAAGTCTCTTCCTCCCCCCAAAAACACACACACACACACACACAGAGAAGAGTCTGCAAAGCTTGTCCTGTCTGATTCCCATGATATCCAGGCTAATGGGGGTGCTGTGTTGAAGGGTCTGGTTAGCCACTATCACACTTAGAGTCCAGTTATATGGTCATCTGCAGCAAAGAAATACATTTCAAAAAAGCTCCAAATCCGTATGAATATTATCCAAATGCATCAGAATCTCTCATGGCTTCACATTGAAAAACAATTACTATCCAGTCATATATTTTTTTTAAACACAGTATTTTTCACGCCAGTACATACTAGCAACATGCATAACCACCAAACAGACAGGCAAATTCAGGGCAGCTAAGACAAGCCAAGCTAAGGACAAATTGCCTTAAATCTGCAGTTTTATGTTGAGCCATAGCTGAATGGAACTCTTTTACCAATCCATATTTCTCAGGCAAAAAGTAAATCCACCTTCAAGAAAAAAATATGCAATAGACCATATGACTGGAAAGGAATAGAAAGCATCAACTGAATATTAACTGTTAACTTTGTTAACTGAATGTTAACTTTCCGGTCAGGTATTTTAATTGTCTGTATTATCTACTTGTTGAATGTTTGTGAAGTCTTGATTTGTGGCTGTTTGTAATGTCATGTTAATTGGTGTAGGACCCCAGTAAGATTAGCTAGCGTTACGGCATTAGCTAATGGGGATCCTAATAAAAAGTACAACAATTATACTGGGGCCCATCCTTCAGCCCATCCTTCAGCCCCATTTCATTGCCTATTTGAGAAAATGATCCAGTGATTCTGGTGTCTGGATGACTCCCATGTCTGAAGCACTTCTCAGGGACACTGAGGGGAAGAAGGTCTGGCATGGCCATGAGAACAATCCTGATTGAAGATGTGAATGAGAAAGATATGGTTTCCTTGCTTGGCAGTACTATTATAGTGGAGGAGAGTAGCCTTACCAAAATGGACTGTTTCCAAGTGTCTTCCCACTCTTCTCCCCTCCCCCCTCTCTCCTCTCTGCCCCCTCTGGGTCCTCTATGGTGCCTGCCCCTCCACGACACCTCCACCTGTCAACAGCTCCAGGCTGCAGCCCTGAAGCTGACACACACACATGCCCACGACGCCTGGCTCAGGAGCCTGCCTTGGGGGTCCCGAGCAGCGGATCGGAGGGCTCGGGTGGTAGGGATGGAAGCTAGAGGGTTATTCCATTCAATTCAATTTCCTATACATTATTTGTACCCAGGGTGCAATTGAGCGGGTCTGAGAGTAAAAAATGCACAAAACCAACAAGATACAACAATAATAGACTACTTTTACTCAATACATACTTTACAATAAGTGAATAGGCCTGAATGAACAGACATCAATTAAAGGGATAGTATACATTTTTTATTTTATTATAAACAATATTGTATACATAAAGAAGTGTTGTCACAACCGATACAGATAGTGTGTATGTCCATCCTAGAAGCTCCATCCACATGCCAGGTTCAGACAGGGTTTCTCTCCAACACACACATAAGGCTGAGCTATGGTCAACTGCCTGCTCTCCTCTAATAACCTGTTAGATAGTTGCTAACTGCTAACTGCACACACACGCACGCACGCACGCACGCACGCACACACACACACACACACACACACACACACACAAACACACACACTCACACACATACACTGGTTGAGTCTTCTAAGCAAACAGAGGCAGTGAATGTTCTGTTTGGGCTCCAGAAATGCATTCTTTGTGTCTGACAGCTGTATGGTGATTTGACAGACAGGTGCTTTTGTTCCTCTGTGGCTTTGAGACTGACTCCCTGGGCATCCAGGACAGTGCCTGTATAGAAACAACAAGGGCCACATAGAAGATGCACAATGCAGCCGGGGTAGGGGGTCGGGCAGGGAGCAGAACGCCCCTGACCCCTAACGCCTACTCCTTTAACACAGAGGTCAAAGGTTAAGGATGGAAGTAGCATCACTCATGAGCTTGTCTCCTTACTGGCAGAGCAGAAGAGGAGAGGATGACAGATCACAGGGGAAGCTGGTCTGAGGTTGTAGGCTATAAGGTTGTGGAAGTACAGCCATAGGAGAGAATGAAGGATGTTATCAGACGAAGGTACACGTTTCATGACGCCGATCTTATTTGAGAATTGTCTATTGTGTGCTTTGGTGTAATTGTGTGTGATATGCATGTTGGTTTCATGATATGCATGAGTGAGTGAGTGAGTGAGTGAGTGAGTGAGTGAGTGAGTGAGTGAGTGAGTGAGTGAGTGAGTGAGTGAGTGAGTGAGTGAGTGAGTGAGTGAGTGAGTTTTTGAGTGAGTGGCTCCAGGGGAAGGGAGGCAGGTGGGAGACACTAAGGTCTGTTTTAATGCATTTCTATTTGTCATGATGAGCAGAAAGGAAGTGTTTTTCTCAAGTGCATGCATACTAACACACACACACACAAGTATTCACTCCTATAAGAAGCCATTAGTGTGAGCTGGCCTTGATGACTTATTTATGGGGCCAACAGAGTGACGTGAGGGAGTGAAGAACCACAGACCTGCTCCCCTTGACCATACAGTTTGGTCCATACAGCACACACACAAACACACACACGCACACACACACACACACACTCCTTTTCTGCATGGCAAATTGGTCGGTTGAGGAAAGGCCTCAAGTATTTTGAACTAACAGGATATGGATATGATTACTACTCTGTTCATCTACCCTGACAGTCTACAAGGGTTAACACAGTGTGAGCATCTAACACACACACACACACACACACGCACCAACACACGCACACACACACCAAAGAAGAGGCAGCGAAATGCAGGCCGTTTGGAAACACCTTTTATTGGTTATCTTTAGCCATGAGGGCTGCAGCCGCCACACCCCTCCAAGAGAAACCAAACCAAAAAGCCAACAACAGTCATCATTATCCTCGCCATATCCACCGTTAAATAAATACTTTTCTCTCATCGCAACCGTTAAATAAATATCTGTGACGCATCTGTAATATCAGCAACGGAAAAGAAATATGTGTGAAATGTATATTTAATATATAATATATTTATTTTGATAAATTTCTATGTGTCCACATATTCTCCTTAAATTCTTTTACAACATACAAGATGCCAATTGTACCAAAGCAATATTTACTAATACGACATGGGGAAGTTTAGTGGTTAACCTGTAGCCAGCATACAGCACCCTGGAGGGTTAGTTGTTATTCTCTAGAAATGCATGTACTGTACAGTACAGTACCTACACACTGAGCCCTTCCACTCAACATCTGACCACCTGGGAGAGCTCTACACGGGCTGGACTGTGGAGGAGAGACCATTAACCTGGGCCTTGCACAGTGGCCGTGAAGTGTGTGCGTGAGTGTGTATTTGTGTGTGTCTGACCGTGTGCGTGTGAAATGAATCACAGAGGAGATAGTGAAGTGGAGGTACAAATAACAGGTTTGGCTGATGGTGAGTGACCTTCTCCTCCACAGTGAAAAACCTCTAAAACGGTTAGAAGTATTGACCAAGTCTGTGACTCAAAGTAAATGTTCAATATAATAGAAAATAATAATAGAAACAGTGATCGTAATAAAAGGGAACAAAACAAGGAATAACCATACACACATAGGATATAGGATAACAGTCAGTATGTACATACACACACAGGATATAGGATAACAGTCAGTATGTACATACAAAAATATAGCAAAGCAACTTTAACAACTCGGATGAGTGTGTATGTGTGTAGGTGAATAAACGCACAGACACACATTACATACAGTAAAGCACACACACACACACACACACACACACACACACACACACACACACACACACACACACACACACACACACACACACACACACACACACACACACACACACACACTTGACATGGCGTGTTACTTTTCACATCCCGGTTTTGGATATCAGTGCATAAGACAACCAGACCTCCCAGACTCAGTCCCTCCCTATCCCTTTATCCCTCCATCCCTCCCCACCTGTTCTTCACCTCCCCATGTTGCTTTGTTATGACCTCACTCCCACAGGTTAACATCAGTCTTCCTAACCTCCAGCCCCCTGTCCCCAATCTCCTCTGTCCCTTCCTTTTCTCCTTCCTCCACTTCCACAGATCTCTCACACTCTCTCTTTTCCTCCGTTTCACCTTCCACACACACCTCCCTCCATCCCTCCCTCTTTACCCATTAGAAGCTAATTTGCCTCCTGATCAACTCAGAGGAGGAGGACTGGAACCTGTTAGTTCATTAAGTGGGTGGGTATGTGACTAGGGGGTCAGTGGGTGGGCCTGCCTGGGGTTTATCAAACTGGCCAGAGGAATCTCTGTCGTTGCAAAATGCCTCGTGTTGTGGACGAAGTGGTAAGGATGGAGGACGGATCTGTAAAGAAAGTGATATTTCTTATCTGGCGTCCTGTCCTCACTCCTGTGAAGTCCCTCTGTATTTTCGACTGTGGAGAAGCTCTGTCTCTTTGGTCCCTCTGCACGTGGACAGCAGCAGTCCAGATGGAGGGGGGAATAGAGGAGGGGGAGGAAAGAATGGGTCAGGGGAGGCTTGGGGAGGGTTACTGAGGGAGGCTGGGGGATGGGTAGACTAGAGGCAGCGGGTAAGGAGGGGTGAGGCGGGGGAGATGAAGGCGGTGAGGGGTCGGGGAAGGCTGGCGTCAGCCTGCCGTGGAGAAGAAACCTGACCAGACTCTGGGTCCTCTGAAGCAGCTGTGCTAAAAATAAAATAGGAGGCTTCTGCTGACAGCAAACAGGAAGGGGACATGTGCACCCACCCACACACACACACACACACACATACATATACTGTACATACACAGGCAAGAACACACACCAACATACACAGACCCACATACACACTTACACGTAACCATTAGTGTACATACACAAACATGCGCGTGCATGCACACACACACGTATACACAGACACACATGCCTACACACACTACCTGGTCATAACAGAGCCCCCCCCCCTCCCCCCTGTTCATATGACAGACAGCTGGGGAACACTACAGACGATCCACCTTTATATCTCATAGTGCCTTCCATATCAAATGTGCTTAATCACTTTAGATTCACCTGGTGCATCATGGTCCGTTTTTGGTGTGTCAAACAGTAATACATTTTTCAATTTCAGAGTTTTGTTCCACCATTAGGAAAGGGTCTTTACATCAGCCTCACACAAAATGTCAGCCATGGCTGCTCAATGACACAACTTGTATGTCCATTCAGTTGGTCGGCTCCAGGATGCCTCTTCAGAGCGACAGGGAGGGAGGGAGGGGATGGAAGGAGGCACACCCTGTAGACTCCCTGTAGACCACCCAGTCTCTGTCTATCTCATGCCTGGAATATACATTTGCCAGAGACTCCTTTTATTAATGGCTGTGTTGGGATTTGTTCTAGTAGCTTACTCACTGTACTCAGAGTCACACATGGTCCGCTCTCTCTGTCTCTCTCTCTACCTCACTGAGGAGGAAGTCCAATAAATAATAAATAGGTCAAGTCTAACAGAGCAAACCCCAGTCCATCACACAGCACAGTGAGGAACCCCAGTCCATCACACAGCACAGTGAGGAACCCCAGTCCATCACACAGCACAGTGAGGAACCCCAGTCCATCACACAGCACAGTGAGGAACCCCAGTCCATCACACAGCACAGTGAGGAACCCCAGTCCATCACACAGCACAGTGAGGAACCCCAGTCCATCACACAGCACAGTGAGGAACCTCAGTCCATCACATAGCACAGTGAGGAACCCCAGTCCATCACACAGCACAGTGAGGAACCTCAGTCCATCACACAGCACAGTGAGGAACCCCAGTCCATCACACAGCACAGTGAGGAACCTCAGTCCATCACATAGCACAGTGAGGAACCCCAGTCCATCACACAGCACAGTGAGGAACCCCAGTCCATCACACAGCACAGTGAGGAACCCCAGTCCATCACACAGCACAGTGAGGAACCTCAGTCCATCACATAGCACAGTGAGGAACCCCAGTCTATCACACAGCACAGTGAGGAACCCCAGTCCATCACATAGCACAGTGAGGAACCCCAGTCCATCACACAGCACAGTGAGGAACCCCAGTCCATCACACAGCACAGTGAGGAACCTCAGTCCATCACATAGCACAGTGAGGATCCCCAGTCCATCACACAGCACAGTGAAGATCCCCAGTCCATCACACAGCACAGTGAGGATCCCCAGTCCATCACACAGCACAGTGAGGATCCCCAGTCCATCACACAGCACAGTGAGGATCCCCAGTCCATCACACAGCACAGTGAGGATCCCCAGTCCATCACACAGCACAGTAAGGAACCCCAGGCCATCCCACCGAGCAGAGCCACAGTATGTACGCTATGCTGGCCCACAAAGTAAGAGGAAGGTAGAGGCAGTGTGCCCACACAGTAACACAGTAGGGTTAAGATTGGCAGTCAGTTCAGCAAAAAGCACCAGGCGGTTTTCAGGTTTCGGCTCAAGTCTCCACATGTACAGTACAGTACAGTTACAGTGAACTACAGTAAAGCTTTTGGTCATTTCTCCTCAGGCAGGAGGAGAAGTATGGAAGGTACGTAAGGTGAAAGGTCACGGTAGGTAGGTCACGGATGGAGGGGGTGATGGCGTTGTCATGGCAACAGTGTTTGTTGTCATGGCAATGTTGTCACTGAGACTGCGTTGTCTAGGCGATGGCTGTCTCCCGCTGCAGCCCTGTCATACAGGCTTCTCCAGGGACTTGCTGCAGAAGGGGGCGTGTCCAGGGTTGGGGTTGGAGGTGGAGATCTTACGGCACACGGTGTTGGTGTTGCTGCAGAAGGGGGTGTGTCCAGGGTTGGGGTTGGAGGTGGAGATCTTACGGCACACGGTGTTGGTGTTGCTGCAGAAGGGGGCGTGTCCAGGGTTGGGGTTGGAGGTGGAGATCTTACGGCACACGGTGTTGGTGTTGCTGCAGAAGGGGGAGTGTCCAGGGTTGGGGTTGGAGGTGGAGATCTTGCGGCACACGGTGTTGGTGTTGCTGCAGCGGCAGCCGGGGCGGGTGGCTCGGTCGTGGGCCCGCTGGCACAGGGCGAGGCACAGCCTGGCAGGTGGGTAGCAGCAGAGACAGGGCAGGCACAGCGCCAGAAGGCCCATGGTGCCCCAGCGGGTGCAGGCGTGGGCGGATGTGCAGGCGCAGGGCCGGTCAGCACAGTTGTCCTCGTCATCCTGAGTGGAGCAGTGGTAGAACAGGCCCTTAACGCAGCACAGACAGGTGCCATACTCCACAGCACTCTCAGCAGAGCAAAGGCAGCGCTGCCCACAGGCCCAGCAGGACGGCAGGCTTCGCGGAGCGCAGCACTCCTGACACTTACACCTCCCACAGAGCTCACAGATAAACAGGTGCAAGCCCAGGTCCTCTCCCTCCACCAGGCCTTTACCCAGAGAAGCCTCAGGCTTGAGTTCTCCTTTAGGCTGGGAGCGCACCACCGAGGCCAGGCCAGAGTGGGAGGGTGTCAGGCCCACCAGGAGTCTCTGGTCGGAGGCAGCGCTGATCCGGGACATGGCTGAACTGGTAGTACTGGAGCGACTCAGATGGGCAAGGTGGGCGTGTTGCTGCTGGCTCTGGCTCCGGGGGAGAGGGTATCCCTGAGGGTAACCATGAGAGTAACCTTGAGGAGGGTATCCGTGGGTGATGGGGTAGCGGTCATCGTGGGCGTAGAAGAAGCCGGACTGGGAGGCATGGTCCAGGGTCACGGGGCGCTCCACGTAGTCGTTGTTGGCGCGGATGGAGCGGATCTGGTCCAGGGAGAGGACAGGCACCTGCTGGAGGTCCAGCCCATCAACGTCCATCCTGACTGGTGGAGGGCCATGACCCGGGAGAGGGTCCATCCTGGTCCTGGGAGAAGGAGCACCAGGGAGGGGGTCGGGACTGGGGCAGGGAGCTCGCACCTCTCACGGCACATCAGAAAGACCTGGAATAGAAGAAGAGGGGCATTTTAGAACATTGTTACATTTTATCTCACAACAAATGAAAAAAACATAGACTTCTTTACCCCTTAAAGACAACACATGAACCAGCTCATTACTCTTTATAACCTTCTCTTTACCACCCACAACACATGAACCAACTCATTACTCTTTATAACCTTCTCTTTACCACCCACAACACATGAACCAACTCATTACTCTTTATAACCTTCTCTTTACCACCCACAACACATGAACCAGCTCATTACTCTTTATAACCTTCTCTTTACCACCCACAACACATGAACCAGCTCATTACTCTTTATTACCTTCTCGTTACCACCCACAACACAGGAACCAGCTCATTACTCTTTATTACCTTCTCTTTACCACCCACAACACATGAACCAGCTCATTACTCTTTATTACCTTCTCGTTACCACCCACAACACATGAACCAGCTCATTACTCTTTATAACCTTCTCTTTACCACCCACAACACATGAACCAGCTCATTACTCTTTATTACCTTCTCGTTACCACCCACAACACATGAACCAGCTCATTACTCTTTATTACCTTCTCTTTACCACCCACAACACATGAACCAGCTCATTACTCTTTATTACCTTCTCGTTACCACCCACAACACATGAACCAGCTCATTACTCTTTATAACCTTCTCTTTACCACCCACAACACATGAACCAGCTCATTACTCTTTATTACCTTCTCGTTACCACCCACAACACATGAAC
Source organism: Oncorhynchus kisutch (assembly GCF_002021735.2). Lineage (NCBI taxonomy): Eukaryota > Metazoa > Chordata > Actinopteri > Salmoniformes > Salmonidae > Oncorhynchus > Oncorhynchus kisutch. The sequence continues at coordinate 30,870,249 of NC_034179.2, forward strand.
CAGCTCATTACTCTTTATTACCTTCTCTTTACCACCCACAACACATGAACCAGCTCATTACTCTTTATTACCTTCTCTTTACCACCCACAACACATCTGGGAAGCTGGAGATCAACATGAGCTACTTTCTAACAGCCAGCCTCAATATTTCCCCTCCCTTGTTTGGTGGTGGACATACAATACAATGTACCTATACTGCAGTCAGGTAAACCAGGTGAACCTGCCCTGAGCACTGTGAAGGAGTTATATAAACTGGACATAAATAGTCCCAGTATCCACATCCAAATGATTATCCACACCATCATGACCATTGAGATTCTCCAGTGCTGAGCGTATAACTATTATTAGCCAGCCAGGACCAAATGGACAAAGCCATTAGCCTGGCCTGTAATTTAGCATCTGTTCACTTACACAGCTCTCTGGCGCGTACGCACACACACACGCACACACACACACACACACACAGACACACACACACACACACACACACACACAGCTGCTGGAGAAGATTGGCATCAGATTCGCCCGTCTGCCCGGCCGAAGAGGTTGACACACAGACAAACAGCAATGGATTGTGGGAAAACATTGCAGTGTTCTAGTTGCTAGGGGTGTCGATGAGGTCCTAGGTTGTCATGGTCCTTTTGTTTTGTTTCAGCCTTATCCTCCACAAACAGGAACAACATGGATGTTGGAATGTAGATGGAAAACATTAGTATCCTGGAACTGACACACAAACATGTCCGCTTGTTTCATTACAGTGACATACTGTAGTAGGGAACATTTCTGCGTTGATAAAGTTTTTCCCTACAGTATGTGAGTTTTAGTGAAGATGTTGCACCTTCAAAAATAACCCCTGAAATATCTGTTATAACTACTACATCTAAGGACAACAGATTCAGCAGGATCTTCTGGTATGTGTTCAACAGGCTATTATTATGTGTGGAATTCAATACCCTAATATGCTGTATCTGGCCTTGGTTTTTAGGGCCTTTTTCTCCTCTCCTCCTCTCGCCGCACACTTGCCAAATGGCCTAAGGGGATAGTTCCCTTCCTTTCTCTGTGAGAGGCCATCCAGACCTTGTAGAGAGATAGACAGAGAGAGAGAGAGAGAGACAGAGACAGAGACAGAGACAGAGACAGAGACAGAGACAGAGACAGAGACAGAGACAGAGACAGAGACAGAGACAGAGACAGAGACAGAGACAGAGACAGAGACAGAGACAGAGAGAATGAGTGGGTGAGGGAGAGAGAGAGAGAGAGAGAGAGAGAGAGTGAGAGAGAGAGGGGGAGGGAGATAGAGAGGGAGATAGAGAGTTAGGGGGATAGAGATAGAGAGGGGGGGTAATCAGGCCAAATGGAGAAGCATTTTAAACAGACAGCCAAATGAGAAGATTAGATGGAGGAGAAAGATTGGAGCATCAGGCAGACAAATGGAAGGACGGATGGAGGGATGGACAGAGGGACAGCAGACGTAGCCAGGAACGGAAATCCATAGTCAGGAACAGCAATTAGAGCTTGCAGAGTGTCTGCCCCCGGCCGGCAGCCTTCCGGGGAGCTGCCGGCAGAATTCCTGGCAGCGAGCAGGCAGGCGGATGCTCTCGCAAAAGGTATGATACCATCCAACCTCACACAGACACACTATAAAAACACACAGATTACACATACACACGTTTTGACACACTGAGAAAGACACACATTTACAGAGACTGAGACAGATGCACACAAAAGTGCAGAGCTACACACACACACACATACATCTACACACTCCCACAAACACACACACATTGCCGCCCCAGTCCGCAGCCATAAAGTGAAGATAAGGCATCCCAGGTCAGAAATATATTTTTTAATTAGACAGAGAAGGAAAGAGAGTTCCTGGAGAGTAATCACATAAAATAGAGTTGCACCCATCCACTACACAGATATCAGACCATCCACTACACAGATATCAGACCATCCACTACACAGATATCAGACCATCCACTACACAGATATCAGACCATCCACTACACAGATATCAGACCATCCACTACACAGATATCAGACCATCCACTACACAGATATCAGACCATCCACTACACAGATATCAGACCATCCACTACACAGATATCAGACCATCCACTACACAGATATCAGACCATCCACTACACAGATATCAGACCATCCACTACACAGATATCAGACCATCCACTACACAGATATCAGACCATCCACTACACAGATATCAGACCATCCACTACACAGATATCAGACCATCCACTACACAGATATCAGACCATCCACTACACAGATATCAGACCATCCACTACACACCCATCAGACCATCCACTACACACCCATCAGAGCATCCACTACACACCCATCAGACCATCCACTACACAGCTATCAGACCATCCACTACACACCCATCAGAGCATCCACTACACACCCATCAGACCATCCACTACACAGCTATCAGACCATCTACTACACACCCATCAGACCATCCACTACACAGCTATCAGACCATCCACTACACACCCATCAGGCCATCCACTACACACCCATCAGACCATCCACTACACACCCATCAGACCATCCACTACACACCCATCAGACCATCCACTACACAGCTATCAGACCATTTAATTGTTAAGAAAAGCCTACTGCTCGGCTTTTTCCATGAGCTCATCCTGTAGAGTCGGCCAGGGCAGGGCTTAGGGTATAAATGTGTGGCCAAGCCCTTCACCACTGAGCCAGAGAAGGACTGTCGTCCATCTCTGCAAAACCATGTAAACTGTTCTTGGTCTCATCACAGATCCCGTACACCAGGTCAGAGGATAGAGTGCAGGCTTTTGCTCCAACCCTGCTCTAGTTCACCTGACTTTAGGGCTATTTAGGGTCCTGAGGAGCTAATGGGCTACCATCAGATGTATTATAGTAGGGCTGGAACCAAACCCTGCAGATGGGTAGCCCCGGAGGAGGGTGGGCATCCCTGTTGTAACTCTAGACTGACGAGCCCTGATGAACTAACAGATAATCTGCTTTATTTCCTCTTGGATACATAACTTAATCTGCTCTGATTTCTCTTAAGGAGCTGTCTGTCTGTTGATTTCTGTGGTGTACTGTATGAATAAACATACATTGATTTCTTCATTGCACAATAATCAACATTAATCAACAAAATAACTTATCTAGATCTAGAAAGCAAATAGTCCTCAGATATGCTTTCTAAGAATGACAGATGTGCAGAGTGGATACTGTTGACTCATTCCTACTTAGTCAACGTTTACATGTTGCATTTACAGCAGCATTAGAATTACTGGCTGTTCTTTCCCCCACTCAAGGGGTCAGAAGCCCTGTCTGTCCTTGAGGGAGCTGTTGCCTTGGTAACCATGTTTGGGAAGTCAACTCCCACTACCCAGAATCCTCCCCTCTCCCCCTCTACCTACCCACAGGTTTCCACCCCACCCTACACCTAGCCACCAGCTGCTCCTGCCCCACTCCTATCCCCCATTATCTACAGTGCTGGGGCAGGGTTGGGGTACAAGACTGGGGGTACAGGGCTGAGGTACAAGACTGTGTTTACAGGGCTGAGGTACAAGACTGGGGGTACAGGGCTTGGATGGGGTACAAGACTGGGGGTATAGGGCTGGGGTACAAGACTGGGGGTACAGGGCTGAGGTACAAGACTGGGGGTACAGGGCTGGGGTACAAGACTGGGGGTACAGGGCTGGGGGATATGGCACATGTTGTCAGCACATGGTGAGAAAGCATAGATACAGTAGCATGAGGAAAGATACATGTTTGCTGGTCCTTCAGGTAGACCAGATCTGTTTCTTCAATACAATGTCCAGCCAAGACATGTCTCCTCTCCTCTCCTCGGCTGTTCTGAGTTATTCCTCCCTGCTGTATCTGCCTGGCTCTAGGAAGTCTGTTTTATGTGTCTGCTTCTGCTTTTATCCTCTGTGTTTGATGCAAACCCACCGGGACCCATTGCAACAGCTTTTCCACTCATCTGTTCATCCCTTCACCTCCTCCTCACTCTGTCGTTCACACACCTTTTAGGGCCTCAGATAAAGAAAAAAAATGGGAGAAGGAAATCAAGACCTGAGCGCTTTTCAGCTCTGGGTAGGAGGCACATTGATACATGGGCCGTGGAATACACCGATAGAGAGAGAGGGAACAGAGAATGAGAGAGAGAGAGAGAGAGAGAGAGAGAGAGAGAGAGAGAGAGAGAGAGAGAGAGAGAGCCAAAGGACAGTAAAAAAGACAAGGGGATTGAAAGAGTTGAGAGGAGAAGATTAGAGAGAGGATAGAGTGAAGGAGAGAGCAAGGCAACAGAGTGAGGGAGAAAGAGGATGAAGGTAAGAGAGGGGGAGAGGACAAATGGAAGAGAGAAATAGTGAGAAAGAAAGCAAGTGAGAAAGAGAGAAGTGGAGAGAGGGGAGGAGATAGAGGGGAGGCGAGAGAGCTCAGGGCTGGTGTTTACTGGGCTAGCCTGCCGTCAGAGGTAACTTGAAGACAGGGCAGTGCGCTGGGGGGGTATCAGCGGTGAGTGAGCCCTGCAGCTCTGGCCTGGGTCTCTCTCTCCTGCTCCCCTGCACGCTGCCCTCTCTGGCACAGTAATCCTATCTGCAGCAGGAGAGAGCTACACAGTGAATATTATTCATAACAATCACTACATAGGACCCTGCTCCTCTTAGCTCAGCTGAGATAGAGAGGGAGGGGAATGAAATCCAAGCCCACAACTGGAGTGCAAAACAGAAAGAAAGGGTGATGGGGAGGGGGGAGTTGAAATAAAAATGAAGAGGAAGCCAGAGACAGATGTGTTGGAAAATTAGGACAGTCATGGCCTAATGTTCATTTACTGTATATCAAATACTGTATATAAACCCCCACACAGACACACACAAACATTGGAGAACCCTTTTTGGTTCCAGGTAAAACTCTTTTGGGTTCCATGTAGAACCTTTTCTACAGAGTGAGTTCTGGGGGGGGGGCTGCTTTACTGGACATCCTTCCACATTTAACCCAACCCCTCTGAATCAGAGAGGTGTGTGGGGGGGGGGGGGCTGCTTTACTCAACATCCTTCCACATTTAACCCAACCCCTCTGAATCAGAGAGGTGTGGGGGGGGGGGGCTGCTTTACTCAACATCCTTCCACATTTAACCCAACCCCTCTGAATCAGAGAGGTGTGGGGGGGGGGCTGCTTTACTCAACATCCTTCCACATTTAACCCAACCCCTCTGAATCAGAGAGGTGTGGGGGGGGGGGGGGCTGCTTTACTCAACATCCTTCCACATTTAACCCAACCCCTCTGAATCAGAGAGGTGGGGGGGGGCTGCTTTACTCAACATCCTTCCACATTTAACCCAACCCCTCTGAATCAGAGAGGTGGGGGGGGGGGGGGGCTGCTTTACTGGTCATCCTTCCACATTTAACCCAACCCCTCTGAATCAGAGAGGTGGGGGGGGGGCTGCTTTACTGGTCATCCTTCCACATTTAACCCAACCCCTCTGAATCAGAGAGGTGGGGGGGGGCTGCTTTACTGGACATCTACGTCATTGGCGCCTGGGGAGCAGTTGTTGTTGGGAGTTAACTGTCTTGCTCAAGTGCACACGTCATATTTTTGCACCTTACCGGCTCAGGGATTCAAACCAGCGACCTTTCCGTGACTGGCCCAACACTCTTACAGTGGGGCAAAAAGTATTTAGTCGGCCACCAATTGTGCAAGTTCTCCCACTTAAAAAGATGAGAGAGGCCTGTAATTTTCATCATAGATACACTTCAACTATGACAGACAAAATGAAAAAAAAATCCAGAAATCACATTGTAGAATTTTTTATTCATTTATTTGCAAATTATGGTGGAAAATAAGCATTTGGTCAATAACAAAAGTTTATCTCAATACCCTTTGTTGGCAATGACAGAGGTTAAATGTTTTCTGTAAGTCTTCACAAGGTTTTCACACACTGTTGCTGGTATTTTGGCCCATTCCTCCATGCAGATCTCCTCTAGAGCAGTGATGTTTTGGGGCTGTTCCTGGGCAACACAGACTTTCAACTCCCTCCAAAGATTTTCTATGTGGTTGAGATCTGGAGACTGGCTAGGCCACTCCAGGACCTTGAAATGCTTCTTACGAAGTCACTCCTTCGTTGCCCGGGCGGTGTGTTTGGGATCATTGTCATGCTGAAAGACCCAGCCACGTTTCATCTTCAATGCCCTTGCTGATGGAAGGAGGTTTTCACTCAAAATACGATACATGGCCCCATTCATTCTTTCCTGTACACGGATCAGTCGTCCTGGTCCCTTTGCAGAAAAACAGCCCCAAAGCCTGATGTTTCCACCCCCATGCTTCACAGTAGGTATGGTGTTCTTTGGATGCAACTCAGCATTCTTTGTACTCCAAACACGACGAGTTGAGTTTTTACCAAAAAGTTATATTTTGGTTTCATCTGACCATATGACATTCTCCCAATCTGCTTCTGGATCATCCAAATGCTCTCTAGCAAACTTCAGACGGGTCGAGGGACACGTCTGGCACTGCAGGATTTGAGTCCCTGATGGCGTAGTGTGTTACTGCTGGTAGGCTTTGTTATTTTGGTCCCAGCTCTATGCAGGTCATTCACTAGGTCCCCCCGTGTGGTTCTGGGATTTTTGCTCACCGTTCTTGTGATAATTTTGACCCCACGGGGTGAGATCTTGCGTGGAGCCCCAGATCGAGGGAGATTATCAGTGGTCTTGTATGTCTTCCATTTGCTAATAATTGCTCCCACAGTTGATTTCTTCAAACCAAGCTGCTTACCTATTGCAGATTCAGTCTTCCCAGCCTGGTGCAGGTCTACAATTTTGTATCTGGTGTCCTTTGACAGCTCTTTGGTCTTGGCCATAGTGGAGTTTGGAGTGTGACTGTTTGAGGTTGTGGACAGGTGTCTTTTATACTGATAACAAGTTCAAACAGGTGCCATTAATACAGGTAACGAGTGGAGGACAGAGGAGCCTCTTAAAGAAGAAGTTACAGGTCTGTGAGAGCCAGAAATCTTGCTTGTTTGTAGGTGGCCAAATACTTATTTTCCACCATAATTTGCAAATAAATTCATAAAAAATTCTACAATGTGATTTTCTGGATTTTTCTTTTTCATTTTGTCTGTCATAGTTGAAGTGTACCTATGATGAAAATTACAGGCATCTCTCATCTTTTTAAGTGGTTGCACAATTGGTGGTTGACTAAATACTTTTTTGCCCCATTGTAACTGTTAGGCTATCTTCTATGGACACAGCCAAATAACCCTTTAAGGTTTTAGACAGACCCTTTTTACTAAGAGTAAAGCCTTCCTCCCTCTATAACCCTAGCCCTCCTCTACCCCTGGCCCTCCCCTAGCCCTCCTCCTTCTATAACCCTGGCCCTCCCCTAGCCCTCCTCCTCTACCCCTGGGTCTCCACTAGCCCTCCTCCTTTACCCCTGGCCCTCCCCTAGCCCTCTTCCTCTACCCCTGGCCCTCCCCTAGCCCTCCTCCCTCTATACCCCTGGCCTTCCCCTAGCCCTCCTCCTCTACCCCTGGCCCTCCCCTAGCCTTCCTCCCTCTATACCCCTGGCCCTCCCCTAGCCTTCCTCCTTCTATACCCCTGGCCCTCCCCTAGCCTTCCTCCTCCTCTACCCCTGGCCCTCTCCTAGCCTTCCTCCCTCTATACCTCTGGCCCTCCCCTAGCCTTCCTCCCTCTATACCCCTGGTCCTCCCCTAGCCTTCCTCCTTCTATACCCCTGGCCCTCCCCTAGCCCTCCTCCTCTACCCCTGGCCCTCCCCTAGCCTTCCTCCTTCTATACTCCTGGCCATCCCCTTGCCTTCCTTCTTCTATACCCCTGGCCCTCCCCTATCCCTCCTCCTCTACCCCTGGCCCTCCCCTGCCCTCCTCCTCTACCCCTGGCCCTCCCCTAGCCCTCCTCCTCTACCCCTGGCCCTCCCCTAGCCTTCCTCCCTCTATACCCCTGGCCCTCCCCTAGCCTTCCTCCTTCTATACCCCTGGCCCTCCCCTAGCCTTCCTCCTCCTCTACCCCTGGCCCTCTCCTAGCCTTCCTCCCTCTATACCTCTGGCCCTCCCCTAGCCTTCCTCCCTCTATAACCCTGGACCTCCCCCAGCCCTCCTCACTCTTTACCCCTTGCCCTCCCCTAGCCCTCCTCCTTCTATAACCCTGGCCCTCCCCTAGCCCTCCTCCTCTACCCCTGGGTCTCCACTAGCCCTCCTCCTTTACCCCTGTCCCTCCCCTAGC